>NW_027467777.1:6766080-6829315 GCF_004210375.1 Tachypleus tridentatus | reverse complement strand
TTAAGCATTGATCTGATTTTTTATCACTTGCTTCAGTGTTTTATACCACAATGTAACTGCTCTTGATGGTATCTGTCTTGTGACACTCTCCACCTACAACAGTGCACCCTGTATCTTATTGCTCTATATAAGCACTCTCCACCTACAACAGTGCACTCTGTATCTTATTGCTCTATATAAACACTCTCCACCTACAACAGTGCACCCTGTATCTTATTGCTCTATATAAGCACCTCATAAAGATAATATTATCACTTTTTTTGTGGTCTAATATCATCCCAGTCACTAGGAAAATGTTAAATTTCAAAACATACTCACCATCCACTTATAGCTGGAATTGCACATTGAGAAGGTGGTTGCCTCATTCCTCTTGGTCACACTCTCATGCATCATTGTCAGTGGGGTTTGATAGACCAATGGAGCCTAATTCAGGATTTTAAGATACTCCTTCTACCCTTCCACGCCCCTTACAGGCTGACTTTAACTGATGTTTGTACCTGAAGGATATTACCTGCTGTTCCCAATCAATGCTCTCAACTGGGATTAGTCAGGTTAATTTCTATATGTATATCTTCATATTTGTCTTGTTCTGTATCTTTTGTCATACTTCACACCACTCTATGTAATGTCCTGCTGTTCAATTGACATGATTTTCACTGCTTCACCAGTTTCTGGTTTTGCCCTTTTCTTTTCCATTATCTCTGACAGTCCAGCATTTGTCATCTTACACTCCATCTTCATGCATGTCGTTGTTCAGTCCTTTCCTGAAGGCTCAGTTTTCATGTTTAGCTTCCTTCTCTTTCCACTCTATTCATTTTTTCTCCATGGCAATTTACCTGTGTATGTGGTACATTTATTACTTTTGATCTGTTGTACCTTTCTACTACTCCTTCCCATCCTGCCGTTCATCAAATACCATCCTTTTGCATTGTTTTTTTTAACAGGGCCTCCTTTCGTTTCCCTATTGTGGGCTATTTATGGCATTATCTGTTCCTTTTTCAGTTTGTTGACTTTGCTTTAGTTGACAGTTATCCATATTATTCCATTGTTCTGTTTTCCTATCCCTCTGCTCTGTTTCCCTTTGTGATTAATATCTCTATGTGATCATCCATGTTTTTCCCCATGTTTTTTTTAAGTTTCTGCTCTTAATGGTGCATGAGAATAGCCATTTTAACATTTTACACAATCAAGGTTTGCAGTATTTATTGTTTTCTTAGTTTGTGTTTTCTCCTTTTTTTCTGATAAAAAGTCCCTTCATGATTTAATATTTTCTGGTTATACAGTCCTAAATGATGAATAGTATACCTAACTCAGAAGTGTAAATGATGAATAGTATATCTAACTCAGAAGTGTAAATGATGAATAGTATACCTAACTCAGAAGTGTAAATGATGAATAGTATATCTAACTCAGAAGTGTAAATGATGAATAGTATACCTAACTCAGAAGTGTAAATGATGAATAGTATACCTAACTCAGAAGTGTAAATGATGAATAGTATACCTAACTCAGAAGTGTAAATGATGAATAGTATACCTAACTCAGAAGTGTAAATGACGAATAGTATATGTAACTCAGAAGTGTAAATGATGAATAGTATACCTATCTCAGAAGTGTAAATGATGAATAGTATACCTAACACAGAAGTGTAAATGATGAATAGTATACCTAACTCAGAAGTGTAAATGATGAATAGTATATCTAACTCAGAAGTGTAAATGATGAATAGTATACCTAACTCAGAAGTGTAAATGATGAATAGTATATCTAACTCAGAAGTGTAAATGATGAATAGTATATCTAACTCAGAATTGTAAATGATGAATAGTATACCTAACTCAGAAGTGTGTAAATGATGAATAGTATATCTAACTCAGAAGTGTAAATGATGAATAGTATATCTAACCTCAGAAGTGTAAATGATGAATAGTATACCTAACACAGAAGTGTAAATGACGAATAGTATATGTAACTCAGAAGTGTAAATGATGAATAGTATACCTAACTCAGAAGTGTAAATGACGAATAGTATACCTAACTCAGAAGTGTAAATGATGAATAGTATATCTAACTCAGAAGTGTAAATGATGAATAGTATACCTAACTCAGAAGTGTAAATGATGAATAGTATATCTAACTCAGAAGTGTAAATGATGAATAGTATACCTAACTCAGAAGTGTAAATGATGAATAGTATATCTAACTCAGAAGTGTAAATGACGAATAGTATACCTAACTCAGAAGTGTAAATGATGAATAGTATACCTATCTCAGAAGTGTAAATGATGAATAGTATACCTAACACAGAAGTGTAAATGATGAATAGTATACCTAACTCAGAAGTGTAAATGATGAATAGTATACCTAACTCAGAAGTGTAAATGATGAATAGTATATCTAACTCAGAAGTGTAAATGATGAATAGTATACCTAACTCAGAAGTGTAAATGATGAATAGTATATCTAACTCAGAAGTGTAAATGATGAATAGTATATCTAACTCAGAATTGTAAATGATGAATAGTATACCTAACTCAGACGTGGTAAATGATGAATAGTATATCTAACTCAGAAGTGTAAATGATGAATAGTATATCTAACTCAGAAGTGTAAATGATGAATAGTATACCTAACACAGAAGTGTAAATGACTAATAGTATATGTAACTCAGAAGTGTAAATGATGAATAGTATACCTAACTCAGAAGTGTAAATGACGAATAGTATACCTAACTCAGAAGTGTAAATGACTGAATAGTATACCTAACTCAGAAGTGTAAATGATGAATAGTATATCTAACTCAGAAGTGTAAATGATGAATAGTATATCTAACTCAGAGCGGTAAATGATGAATAGTATATCTAACTCAGAAGTGTAAATGATGAATAGTATACCTAACTCAGAAGTGTAAATGATGAATAGTATATCTAACTCAGAAGTGTAAATGATGAATAGTATACCTAACTCAGAAGTGTAAATGATGAATAGTATACCTAACTCAGAAGTGTAAATGATGAACAGTATACCTAACTCAGAAGTGTAAATGATGAACAGTATACCTAACTCAGAAGTGTAAATGATGAATAGTATACCTAACTCAGAATTGTAAATGATGAATAGTATACCTAACTCAGAAGTGTAAATGATGAATAGTATATCTAACCAGGCGTGTAAATGATGAATAGTATACCTAACCTCAGAAGTGTAAATGACTTAATAGAATATGTAACTCAGAAGTGTAAATGATGAACAGTATACCTAACTCAGAAGTGTAAATGATGAATAGTATACCTAACTCAGAATTGTAAATGATGAATAGTATACCTAACTCAGAAGTGTAAATGACGAATAGTATATGTAACTCAGAAGTGTAAATGATGAATAGTATACCTAACTCAGAAGTGTAAATGACGAATAGTATATGTAACTCAGAAGTGTAAATGATGAATAGTATACCTAACTCAGAAGTGTAAATGACGAATAGTATACCTAACTCAGAAGTGTAAATGATGAATAGTATACCTAACTCAGAAGTGTAAATGATGAATAGTATACCTAACTCAGAAGTGTAAATGACCTAATAGTATACCTAACTCAGAAGTGTAAATGACTAATAGTATATGTAACTCAGAAGTGTAAATGACCTAATAGTATACCTAACTCAGAAGTGTAAATGATGAATAGTATATCTAACTCAGAAGTGTAAATGATGAATAGTATATCTAACTTGTGTAAATGATGAATAGTATACCTAACTCAGAAGTGTAAATGATGAATAGTATACCTAACTCAGAAGTGTAAATGACTGAATAGTATATGTAACTCAGAAGTGTAAATGATGAATAGTATACCTAACTCAGAAGTGTAAATGATGAATAGTATACCTAACTCAGAAGTGTAAATGACGAATAGTATACCTAACACAGAAGTGTAAATGATGAATAGTATACCTAACTCAGAAGTGTAAATGACGAATAGTATACCTAACTCAGAAGTGTAAATGATGAATAGTATACCTAACTCAGAAGTGTAAATGACTAATAGTATATGTAACTCAGAAGTGTAAATGATGAATAGTATACCTAACACAGAAGTGTAAATGACGAATAGTATATGTAACTCAGAAGTGTAAATGATGAATAGTATACCTAACTCAGAAGTGTAAATGACGAATAGTATATGTAACTCAGAAGTGTAAATGATGAATAGTATACCTAACACAGAAGTGTAAATGATGAATAGTATACCTAACTCAGAAGTGTAAATGATGAATAGTATACCTAACTCAGAAGTGTAAATGATGAATAGTATATGTAACTCAGAAGTGTAAATGATGAATAGTATACCTAACACAGAAGTGTAAATGATGAATAGTATACCTAACTCAGAAGTGTAAATGACTAATAGTATATGTAACTCAGAAGTGTAAATGATGAATAGTATACCTAACTCAGAAGTGTAAATGATGAATAGTATACCTATCTCAGAAGTGTAAATGATGAATAGTATACCTAACTCAGAAGTGTAAATGATGAATAGTATACCTAACTCAGAAGTGGTGTATTGTTTGTAATTTCTTTCACACCCCATGGTTTTCTGTGAGTGCACCTTAAAGGAGTCATCTTCTTACCAGCTCCACTTCAATGTAGAACTCTAGCTTTTGTGAGGGGAGGTAACATGTTGTACCAGAAGTTACCTATATATACCTCACCTTCCACTAGTATGGTTTTATGTGATCTTACTAATATCAAAGTGGTTAACAGCTGGAGGATTAGAGAGTGTGATAGGGTGGTGTTGCACTCTTTTTGGTAGATGATTGCTGAATTAGCATTTGCACATTAGTATGCAGAGCTAAGTGGGAGTATTAAGGTTTGTGACAAGTTACAATTTGCAACCAATAAACAGTCGTGGTATGTCAAGAAAGCCTTTATGAAAGGAGGTAAATACCTATCAGAAATACATTTTAAGAAAATGTTAACATTTATTGAGTGAGCCATGCATCACTAGTTCCTAGTTATAGAATTAACAATTTTAGGGCAGTGTACATTTCTTAGATTGTTCTAATAATTAGTTGTTTTTTTGCAGAGCAAAGAAAGAAAGAAGAAGAAAACAGAGACAAATGATGATGAATGGACATGGACACACATCAAACAAACTGGTAAAATCTAAAACTTAAATTATGATAAGGTTTGAGTTTTATTAGGTTATTGTTCCAAAACAACATGAGCCTATCCTTGAAAGACTATAAATATTTGAGTTGCTACAAGTCATGTACAACTTCTCTTTAGGTTTACACTTGTGAGATGTTACCTCTGTGCATCACTAAGAGCAGTTACATCATGTATGAATACAGTGGAAGTTCTTACATGTGTACAGAGCCTTGAACAAAATCCCAAACCTCTACATATATTTACTTGTATTGTTCTGACCATGATGTAATCATCATAAGCTATAGCCATTCACCTGTAGAAGGGTAACACAACCTCCAAAGAAAATCATTCCTGTGGACATTAATACAGGATCACAAGCATATTCTGTCATCAGTAGTGCTTGTCCTCAGTTGTGTGATTTTTGAATTTCTTTGATTGACTGTCAACCCAATTGAAACCTCATTTGCTCGTGCTGTCACATTTATTTTTTTTTGCTACTTTAATAAATGATTGCAAATAAAAATAAGAGCTTTAAAAAAAGTAAAAAACAAATGTCTGGTAACTCAGTCGTTCCTCTTCAGGTACTTTCAACAGCACATTTTATATTCATGAAATTGATGTTATTATCCTTATTGTGTAGAATAAGGATGTCTGACAAGTTTCAGATATCAGTCCATGGCCAGGTACTAGGATTGTATTGAATATATGAAATTACGACAGTCTTGTAAGGCTGTGATGAACCATGGTATAACAACATGCTCATATTTGTTTTCAGTGGATCTTTAGGCAGAGCAGATTTAATAAGTTTGAGAACTTTACTGGACTGCAATGTGCTGAGGCCTTCTTCATTTGTTGATGCTGCTGTCCATCACATGTTCGATTCCCTTCTGTATTACTCTTCTCCAGTTCAAGACCATCATTCTATTTAATTGTCTTATGTGGAGCATGATCATGTTTGGGATTATTTTAGCCAGCTTTTGTTTCTGGAACTTCTCTCTCTCATGATGAACAGGTACTGTTCTCTATGTTTATAACATATATTTGTGATTATCTATCTATTTTGCTTATAAGTCATAATGACTCTTGGGTTACTTTACTTTATGAGCTTTCTTCTGTCCCACCTCCCCACAGGTCATCATCTTCCTTCTTGTCCTTGTGACTCATTTTTGTATTTTGGTCTCTTTTATTCTTCCCATTTACACTTATCCTCCTCTCTTCCTTACAACCCACTCATCTTCATTGTCTTATTTTTTATATACTTCTTCTTCGTGTCTCCACACTTCATCACTGTGACCTTTATTGTTTTCATGATGACATGATTTTTATTTGTTTGTCTTGATGGCCTCTATTCATTCCTCTATTGTTTCTAGTTTATCCTGCTTTCTCTATTTTTGGGATTTCCTCAGTTTGTATGATTCTCTTTCATTTCTCTCTCAAACTCAAGGTCCAGCCGCTTTTTTCTCACTGCACCAATTCTTTTTTGTTTTGAACTGGTGTTTCTTGTCAACAGTCTTCCTTCTATTGATCACTGATGCATCTGTTAAATTTAGGATTCTCATGGAGCTACACTCTCTCCCTGTTTCTCATCTTATTATTTTAACTCTCTCATTATAGACTCATCCCTCAGGGAACAACCTCATAAACAGTTTGTGCTTGTTAAAGTTTTAATTATATAACATTTAATAAGTGTGTACATCATGACAAAATTGTACAAATTATTAGTAAACATTACAAGGCTTTTGTACACAAAATATCATGTTTTATTAAGTTTTAGGATTTCTTAATTAATGGTTTGTTGATGCACTTTTTTCTTTTTGAATGTTGACTGTCCAACAGGCAAAGTAATTATTATTGTTATAAGAAAAAAAAAAACTTTATGCACCAAAAAATTATCAAATTTCACATGTAAAATATATCACCACCTCATCATGTTTTAGAAAAAGTTTAATTTATTTGTTATTTTCACCATTGTATTGCATCTCTGTGTGTTTGGTCAGTTTGACCAACCTTGTAATCACCATGAAAATTAGGAAATATAAATTGTTATTTCTTCATGGAATAACTACAAATTATAACATGACAATAAAAATGTAAATTTTTAAAGCTTGATTCTCATAACATTATACATCTATTTATATTTATTATAATGTAAATTTTTAAAGCTTGATTCTCATAACATTATACATCTATTTATATTTATTATAATGTAAATTTTAAAAGCTTGATTCTCATAACATTATACATCTATTTATATTTATTATAATGTAAATTTTTAAACCTTAATTATCATAATATTTATAAATTCTATTTATATTTATTATAATGTAAATTTTTAAAGTTTGATTCTCATAACATTATACATCTATCTTATATTTATTATAATGTAAATTTTTAAAGCTTGATTCTCATAACTTGTATACATCTATTTATATTTATTATAATGTAAATTTTAAAGCTTGATTCTCATAACATTATACATCTATTTATATTTATTATAATGTAAATTTTTAAAGCTTGATTCTCATAACGTTATACATCTATTTATATTTATTATAATGTAAATTATTTTAAAGCTTGATTCTCATAACATTATACATCTATTTATATTTATTATAATGTAAATTTTTAAAGATTCTATACTTATGCCATTATACATCTATTTATATTTATTATAATGTAAATTTTAAAGCTTGATTCTCTTAACATTATACATCTATTTATATTTATTATAATGTAAATTTTAAAGCTTGATTCTCATAACATTATACATCTATTTATATTTATTATAATGTAAATTTTTAAAGCTTGATTCTCATAACATTATACATCTATTTATATTTATTATAATGTAAATTTTAAAGCTTGATTCTCATAACATTATACATCTATTTATATTTATTATAATGTAAATTTTAAAGCTTGATTCTCATAACGTTATACATCTATTTATATTTATTATAATGTAAAATTTTTTGGCTTGATTCTCATAGCATTATACATCTATTTATATATTATTATAATGTAAATTTTAAAGCTTGATTCTCATAACGTTATACATCTATTTATATTTATTATAATGTAAATTTTAAAGCTTGATTCTCATAACATTATACATCTATTTATATTTATTATAATGTAAATTTTAAAGCTTGATTCTCATAACATTATACATCTATTTATATTTATTTAATGTAAATTGTAAAAATTTTTAAAAGTATTGATTCATATAACGTTATACATCTATTTATATTTTTACATTATGTATGCATTATAAAGCTTGATTCTCATAACATTATACATCTATTTATATTTATTATAATGTAAATTTTAAAGAGCTTGATTCTCATAACATTATACATCTATTTATATTTATTATAATGTAAATTTTTTTAAAGCTTGATTCTCATAACGTTATACATCTATTTATATTTATTATAATGTAAATTTTTAAAGCTTGATTCTCATAACGGTTATACATCTATTTATATTTATTATAATGTAATTTTTAAAAGCTTGATTCTCATAACATTATACATATCTATTTATATTTATTATAATGTAAATTTTAAAGCTTGATTCTCATAACATTATACATCTATTTATATTTATTATAATGTAAAATTTTAAAGCTTGATTCTCATAACGTTATACATCTATTTATATTTATTATATATGTAAATTTTAAAGCTTGATTCTCATAACATTATACATCTATTTATATTTATTATAATGTAAAATTTTAAAGCTTGATTCTCATAACGTTATACATCTATTTATATTTATTATAATGTAAATTTTTAAAGCTTGATTCTCATAACGTTATACATCTATTTATATTTATTATAATGTAAATTTTAAAGCTTGATTCTCATAACATTATACATCTATTTATATTTATTATAATGTAAATTTTTAAAGCTTGATTCTCATAACATTATACATCTATTTATATTTATTATAATGTAAATTTTAAAAGCTTGATTCTCATAACGTTATACATCTATTTATATTTATTATAATGTAAATTTTAAAGCTTGATTCTCATAACGTTATACATCTATTTATATTTATTATAATGTAAATTTTAAAGCTTGATTCTATCATAACGTTATACATCTGTTTTTATATTTATTATAATGTAAATTTTTAAAAGCTTGATTCTCATAACATTATACATCTATTTATATTTATTATAATGTAAATTTTAAAGCTTGATTCTCATAACATTATACATCTATTTATATTTATTATAATGTAAATTTTTAAAGCTTGATTCTCATAACATTATACATCTATTTATATTTATTATAATGTAAATTTTTAAAGCTTGATTCTCATAACATTATACATCTATTTATATTTATTATAATGTAAATTTTTAAAGCTTGATTCTCATAACGTTATACATACATATTTATATTTATTATAATAATGAATTTTTTAAAGCTTGATTCTAATAACATTATACATCTATTTATATTTATTATAATGTAAATTTTTAAAGCTTGATTCTCATAACATTATACATCTATTTATATTTATTATAATGTAAATTTTAAAGCTTGATTCTCATAACATTATACATCTATTTATATTTATTATAATGTAAATTTTAAAGCTTGATTCTCATTACATTATACATCTATTTATATTTATTATAATGTAAATTTTTAAAGCTTGATTCTCATAACATTATACATCTATTTATATTTATTATAATGTAAATTTTTAAAGCTTGATTCTCATAGCGTTATACATCTATTTATATTTATTATAATGTAAATTTTAAAGCTTGATTCTCATAGCATTATACATCTATTTATATTTATTATAATGTAAATTTTTTAAAGCTTGATTCTCATAACATTATACATCTATTTATATTTTTATTATAATGTAAATTTTAAAGCTTGATTCTCATAACGTTATACATCTATTTATATTTATTATAATGTAAATTTTAAAGCTTGATTCTCATAACATTATACATCTATTTATATTATATTTATTAAATGTAAATTTTAAAGCCATTTCATTCTTAGCATTTGCTTTACATCTATTTATATTTATTATAATGTAAATTTTTAAGCTTGATTCTCATAACATTATACATCTATTTATATTTTATTATAATGTAAATTTTTAAACTTGATTCTTATAACGCGTATACATCTATTTATATTTATTATAATGTAAATTTTAAAACTTGATTCTCATAACGTTATACATCTATTTATATTTATTATAATGTAAATTTTAAAAGCTTGATTCTCATAACATTATACATCTATTTATATTTATTATAATGTAAATTTTAAAGCTTGATTCTCATAACATTATACATCTATTTATATTTATTATAATGTAAATTTTAAAGCTTGATTCTCATAACGTTATACATCTATTTATATTTATTATTTTTATGTTATTGACCTTTTACCAGTAATTGCAATGATGCAGTTGCAGGTACACTCTTGTTACAGTATCCAATAACATAAAACTGGCCTTTACAAAATGACCCATCTTGGCTGTGTTCTTGTGAACTTGTATTTTGTAGCATACAGTCAAACTTGTGTTATAATACATTATGTATACAGATTATTACTGTTTACAAATAAGTTTTTAAAGTTCAGTAATTAAAACAGAACAGTAAATGAAGGAATATAGAAAACAATGATTTGTTGTACTTGCAATACATGTACCTGCTTCCTGTAATTTGCTAAGCCTTGTCAAATTTCACATGTGAAGGATGTAAACCAAATTTTTTTTTAATTTTTATATATTCATTTTGAAATAATAAATATTATAAATTACTCAATCAATTTTGCAAAATTCTGCTGTAATTTATCAGGCATACTAACTAAACTGTATTTGGGTAATGAAAAATTTGTTTTTTGAACAACATTCTCACTTGCTGCATCCTTCTGTGATTCAAGAATAGCCTAGGGAACTTCCCATCTTCTAGAAAATGAGAAAACCAGCAGGGGATATTTTGAGCTTTTGATTTCAAATATTTTCAAAAATGGAAAGAGGTGGGCAGAGCCTCAGTGTTTGATTCAGTACATGAGCAATATCCAGCAAATTGAAAAAATAGGTTTTTATTTTACACTCTAGCTGGTCAATGTTGTTAGTTTCAGTTTGTAATTAAAAAATATAGACTTTGTATTTGGGCGTAATACACATGGAATTTGGACCAAAACTGTATTCAACATGCCATGTGACAAACAGAAATTGATATTTAGGATTTTTCTTCATTATATACTTTTAAATAAAGACGTTAACATTGGCATAATACTAAAATTTGAATTATAATCTACAATTTGATATGAAACTTATTGACGTATGTTCCTAAAATACAAATGTGATGATATGTCTTTTATCTTTGACCATAAAAAAAACTTGTAGCAGTAGGTTTAACTCACTGTTTTCTTTTCCACTTGGCCAGTTGTTAAGACCTTTGGCTATGACTCTTCTTTAGAGCATCCCCACTTAGACAGTGGGAAGTATACAAATTTATAATGCTAAAGTCAGGGTTTGATTCCCACAGTGGACATAGTAGCCAGCTCAACATGGCTTTGTTATAAGAAACACACACACACTTCCTTGGAGCCAGTTCTTGGCTCTGGAATCATTTGTGTTTTCCCCCTTTTACACCTACATTTACTGATGACCCTCAGGTTGCATGGGTTCTTCTTTCAGGTCTCTTTCTGCTTTTCCTTACCCCACCTCCTATTTTTTTCTCATGATTCCTACTTTATTGCAATGTTCCTGAGTGATTTCTTGATTTGCACATGGGTTTGTTCTACTTCATTGCCATGTTCCTTGGTGATTTCTTGATTTGCATATGGGTTTGCTACTTCACTGCCATGTTCCTGGGTGATTTCTTGATTTGCACATGGGTTTGTCCTGCTTCACTGCCATGTTCCTGGGTGATTTCTTGATTTGCATATGGATTTGTCCTGCTTCACTGCCATGTTCCTGAGTGATTTCTTGATTTGCACATGGGTTTGTCCAACTTCACTGCCATGTTCCTGAGTGATTTCTTATTTTGCACATGGTTTTGTCCAATGTCACTCTACCATGTTCCTGGGTGATTTCTTGAGATTGCATATGGTTTTGTCCAACTTCACTGCCATGTTCCTGATGATTTCTTGATTTGCACATGGGTTTGTCCTACTTCACTGCCATGTTCCTGGGTGATTTCTTGATTTTACACATGGGTTTAGCTCAGCCATCTACCTTGCATCTTCACACTACAGGTTCTTCACAATCTCTTTCTTTCTGCATATGTTATTCCCATACTTTGGTGTCTCTGGTTTTCTCTCTATAGGTGCATCCCCTTCAGTGAGCTCTTGAGGATTTGTATCACATCTTACAATCTATATTTTTTCTTGTATTTTTCCATTAATCTTTCCAACCCTATCTGTCCTGTTGGCTCAAAAATCCCAACATGACTCTAGGTATTCCACTCCATTCTCTTCCAACCAACTTGACCTTTACACTGAAGCCTGCCTTTCCAGTTGAAATGGAAGTTTTGATACCTCCACTCTCTCCAGAGAAACAATCCCTTATTATTACATTTAAGAGATTTCTGTAGTTTTCAGGCTTGCCAAAATTTGCAAGTCATCTGGTTGTTTAATGATGATTTATTCTTGCACTTCTATGGTTGTTCCTTACCTAATCCACCAGAGAGGCACCACTTTCAGTACTGGTACTTTTGTGGTTGTTTCTTACCTCTCCTACTGGGAGGCACTAATTATTTTCAGTGCCTTATTTTTTCTGTCATAACTCCATCTGTTTCAGCTAATTACTGATCACTGTTTTTAACATCTTTTGCTTTTTTTGTGACACTGTTTCCTTTAGCTGGTTTCACTTATTAACTGATACTGTTTTCTTTATTTAGCTGGTTTCTCTATCAACTCAGTTATGGTCATCTACATCTGGACATTCATGCCATGTTCCCACCTGTCCTTTATGTCATAAGAATCTGTTGATTTGCTCCTTAACTAATGGAGAGGTGGATGATCAGTTGTTTCTCTCTTGTTTCCTTTCCTCTATTTCCTGTGTTACTACTCTATTCCTGTTCATTCTTATGCCTCGTTGTGGCTGTTCATTACTATTCCTGTTCATTTGTTTGTTACTCGTTATGGCTGTTCATTACTATTCCTGTTCATTTCATATGCCTAGTTATAGCTGTTCATTACTATTCTTGATTTCATTTCAGTATGCCTAGTTATGGCTGTTCATTACTATTCTTGTTCATTTTGTATGCCTAGTTATGGCTGTTCATTACTATTCTTGTTCATTTTGTATGCCTAGTTATGGCTGTTAATCACTATTCCTGTTCATTTTTTATGCCTAGTTATGGCTGTTCATCACTATTCCTGTTCATTTCTTATGCCCTCGTTATGGCTGTTCATCACTATTCCTGTTCATTTATTATGTCTCGTTATGGTACTGTTCATTACTATTCCTGTTCATTTCAGATGCCTAGTTATGGCTGTTCATCACTATTCCTGTTCATTTCAGTATTACCTGGTTATGGCTGTTCATTACTGTTCCTGTTCTATTCTTATGCCTATTATGCGGCTGTTCATCACTATTCCTGTTCATTTCTCGTATGCCTAGTTGGATTGGCTGTTCATCACTATTCCTGTTCATTTTGTATGCCTAGTTATGGCTGTTCATTACTGTTCCTGTTCATTTCTTATGCCTAGTTTATAGCTGTTCATTACTATATTCCTGTTCATTTTCTTATGCCTAGTTATGGCTGTTCATTACTATATTCCTGTTTTATTTCTTATGCCTGGTTATGGCTGTTCATTACTATTCCTGTTCATTTTGTATGCCTAGTTATGGCTGTTCATTACTATTCCTGTTCATTTTAGATGTACTGCCAGTTATGGCTGTTCATTACTATTCCTGTTTATTTCTTATGCCTAGTTATGGTTGTTCATTACTATTCCTGTTCATTTTGTATGCCTAGTTATTATGTCTTTTCATTACTATTCCTGTTTATTTCTTATGCCTAGTTATGGCTGTTTCATTACTATTCCTGTTCATTTTAGGTAACATCCCAGGTTATGGCTGTTCATTACTATTCCTGTTTTTATTTCTTATATGCCTGGTTATGGCTGTTCATTACTATTCCTGTTCATTTCTTATGCCTAGTTATGGCTGTTCATCACTATTCCTGTTCATTTCTTATGCCTGCGGTATATTGTTCATCACTATTCCTGTTCATTTATTATGCCTTATTATGGCTGTTCATTACTATTCCTGTTCATTTCCTATTACTAGTTATGGCTGTTCATCACTATTCCTGTTCATTTAGTATGCCTAGTTATGGCTGTTCATCACTATTCCTGTTCATTTCAGATGCCTAGTTATGGCTGTTCATTACTGTTCCTCTTCATTTCTTATGCCTAGTTATGGCTGTTCATTACTATTCCTGTTCATTTCGTTGGTAATGCCTAGTTATGGCTGTTCATCACTATTCCTGTTCATTGCCTATTATGCCTCGTTGTATGGCTGTTCATTTTGTATGCCTAGTTATGGCTGTTCATCACTATTCCTGTTCATTTTGTATGCCTAGTTATGGCTGTTCATTTCACTATATTCCTGTTCATTTTGTGTGCCTAGTTATGGGCTGTTCATTACTGTTCCTGTTCTATTCTTATGCCCTAGTTATGGCTGTTCATCACTGTTCCTGTTCATTTTGTATGCCTAGTTATGGCTGTTTCATTACTGTTCCTGTTCATTTCTTATGCCTAGTTATAGCTGTTCATTACTATTCCTGTTCATTTCTTATGCCTAGTTATGGCTGTTCATTATTACTATTCCTGTTTATTTCTTATGCCTAGTTATGGCTGTTCATTACTATTCCAGTTCATTTTGTATGCCTAGTTATGGCTGTTCATTACTATTCCTGTTCATTTCTTATGCCTAGTTATGGCTGTTCATTACTATTCCTGTTTATTTCTTATGCCTAGTTATGGCTGTTCATTACTATTCCTGTTCATTTCGTATGCCTAGTTATGGCTGTTCATTACTGTACCTGTTTATTTCTTATGCCTAGTTATGGCTGTTCATTAGTATCCCCTTTATTGGACACTGATTTTGTCTGTTTTTCCCATGACTTATCACCTCATCTAGAGATTTGTTTCTTTCCATTTTAAGCCTTTCACTATGAATAGCTCAGAATGCATGTCACAACTTTTTCTAAATTGCATTCAAAATGTAATTCAACTACGTTATTATCAATATATATGAAGAAATCAGCATAAAACACAGCTAATAAATGAAATTATAATATTATTAACTTTAAGTTTTAAAATGAATATTACAACATTTCAAGAAGGTAGGTTGTGTCTTTAATCTGCTTGAAGTTTCACATTTTTTAAAACCTAAACACAGCTTAGTTATTACTAAGTTTACTAAATTATAGTGGAATTATGTGGTATCAGTATAGTTATTTATGATTTTTTTGTTATTCAACTGTATATATATAAAACCTGAAAAACCTTTTTTTATATCTTCCACATACAAAATTTTAAAAGGTTTAACAATCATGTCCAGCAGCAACTGCATTTAAAGGTCACAGCTAGAAGAGATAATTGTTTGCTTTATTTCTTTATTTATTGTTTGATATTGTAAAGAAAAATAAGTTTCATAACCTATTTCTAAGTAGTAGTAATCTATATATACATAATGGAAATGTAACTATATATATTATAATATACTAGTCCTTTATAGCATAACAAAGAAATGGTCACTTTGTAAAGACTAAAGGTCAGTTTTATGTTATTGAATGTGGTAATAAAAGTGCATGCACTGCATCAATGTAAGTTATGTTAGCTAGGCATGACTGGAAGGCCAGTATAATAAAAAATAATAAATGTATATTAACATATTAAAAAAAAACATGACATATTTATTTCCTAATTTTTCTATGATGGTTACGAGGTTGGTCATTTCATAGACCCCACATGGTTAGGGTATATAAAGTAACATAAAATATAAAGTCTTACTGAAAACAAGCATTTAAAATGCATTTAGGAGGTTTTAGAGATTACACACAATATTTGAAATTGTTGGGAGGAAAATGACTGTTTTTAATCATAATATGATATCACCTTGCACTTACAGTCATGTGAAAAGTTAGGACACCCTATGAAAGCCTGTGTATTTTGTAACATTTTAATCATAATATGAAATCACCTTGCACTTACAGTCATGTGAAAAGTTAGGACACCCTATGAAAGCCTGTGTATTTTAGTAACATTTTGGATGTATAGATATTTAATCTCAATTTTAACAATACTGAGAGATTATAGGAAAATAACTAAACAATTAAAACTGAAGAAAAGACTTTTCAAGATCGTCTGTAAATGAAATTCTACAAAATGCATATTCTAACTGAGGAAAAAAGTTAGGACACTCTACCCCTAATAGCTAGTGTTACCCCTTTGGCTGAAATAACTGCAGTGAGATGCTTCTTGTAGCCATCTACCAGTCTCTGACATCGGTCTGAAGAAAGTTTGCCCAACTCTCAATGCAGAATTCTTTCAGCTGTGAGATGTCTGAGGGTTTTCTTGCATGTACAGCCCGCTTCAAGTCACCCCACAGCATCTCAATGGGATTAAGATCTGGACTTTGACTCAGCCATTCTAGGACTCTCCGTTTCTTAGTTTTCAGCCAGTCCTTGGTGGATTTACTGGTATGTTTTTGGTCATTGTCGTTTTGCAGGATCCAGTTCCCTTCAGCTTTAATTTTCTTACAGATGGTCTCACATGATCCTCAAGCACTCTCTGATACACAGTAGAATTCATGGTGGATTCTATGATTGTGAGCTGTCTAGGTCCTGCTGCAGCAAAGCAGCCCCAAACCATGACACTTCCACCACCATGCTTCACAGTTGGTATGAGGTTCTTTTCCTGGAATTCTGTATTTGGTTTACACCAAACATGTTCTCTGTTCTGGTGTCCAAATAATTCTGTTTTGGACTCATCTGTCTAAAGAACATTGTTCCAGAAGTCCTGGTCTTTGTTTTCATTCTCTCTGGCAAAACTTTAGTCTGGCCTTGATGTTTCTCTTAGAGAGCAAAGGTTTCCTCCTTGCACACCTCCCATGCAAGTTAAACTTGTGCAGTCTATTTCTAATTGTAGATGCATGCACTTTCACATCAACAGTAGCCAGAGCCTGCTGGGTAGGTCCCGTGGATGACATGTTAGGGTGTTTGGAGACCTCTTTTACCATCTTGTGGTCTGCTCTATGGGTGAACTTGCTTGGATGACCAGACCTGGGCATGTTGGCAGTTATTTTGAAAGCCCTCCACTTGTTGACTATTTTCCAGACAGTGGAATGGCTGATTTCAAAATATTTTGGGATCTTTTTAAATCCCTTACCAGATTCATAAGCTGCTACAAATTTCTTTCTGAAGGCTTCAGTCTCTTATGCTCTCACCATAATGCTCACTCTCACTTCAACAGTCAGGAGCACACCAAACTAAATGTCTGAGGTTTAAATAGGGCAAGCCTCATTCAAAATGCTGAGTAACAATCTTCTAATCATGTGCACCTGGTGTGATACACCTGTGTATGAGTTGAGCCATTTTAAGTGGGAATAAATGTGGGGGTGTCAAACAAGACAAATATGAAGATATAGAAATTAACCTGACTAATCCCAGTTGAGAGCATTGATTGGGAGAGCAACGGTAATATCCTTCAGGTACAAACATCAGTTAAAGTCAGCCTGTAAGGGAGGTGGAAGGGTAGAAGGAGTATCTAAAAATCCTGAATTAGGCTCCATTGGTCTATCAAACCCCACTGACAATGATGCATGAGAGTGTGACCAAGAGGAATGAGGCAACCACCTTCTCAATGTGCAATTCCAGCTATAAGTGGATGGTGAGTATGTTTTGAAATTTAACATTTTCCTAGTGACTGGGATGATATTAGACCACAAAAAAAGTGATAATATTATCTTTATGAGGTGCTTATATAGAGCAATAAGATACAGGGTGCACTATTGTAGGTGGAGAGTGCTTATATAGAACAATAAGATACAGGGTGCACTGTTGTAGGTGGAGAGTGTCACAAGACAGATACCATCAAGAGCAGTTACATGTGGTATAAAACACTGAAGCAAGTGATAAAAAATCAGATCAATGCTTAAATCAGCAAAGTTGTAACATTGGCTGTCAAGCAACAGCTATAACTGGCAATGATGGTATGTTTCAAAATTTGTGGTTTAAAGCCATGTTGGGCCATGTCAATATCAACAGTTGCTGAAATAAACAGTGATCTAAGCACCATAAATGAGAGGTACACAGACCAATAAGATGATCCTGATGTGAACCCCATGAAAGAAGTAGTAAGTACAGGTTGAAAACTCAGTTTTAAACCAAATATGTAGTGTATCTAATATTTTATTTACACATGACTTTATTCCACCTGCAGATTGAGAGCATCTTAACATAAAACTTGTCACTACAAGATGTTGTCCCATCTAAACAACTTAAAAAATAAAAATAAAACAACCTCAAAGCCAGTCCTTAGTATTCATACATTCATCCACTACAACCCATTCCAAAAACAACCACCCTTTCAGAAAAATACAGTCTTATCTGAAGATAAATCCCACCCTAACAAAATTTAGTCCCATAGTCTCACCATTTTCATAATTAAATACAAAAATTATCATGCACTAAAAATATCACATTCATTAATAACCATGCCTCAATCATATTTCACATGACTTCAGAGATATTAATCTGACTTAATATGGCTCAATCCTATATCACCTCCTACTGGCAACAACACACATCTTTTAAGCCTAATGTTTTATAAAATATCTCAACTTGCAGACAGAAGACAATGAAAAAGAAATTTATTACTTATCAGCACTGGATCTTATTGAACCAGCTTGTACGTTTTATCCACTATTCAGCACTGAATCTTATTGAACCAGCTTGTAAGTTTTATCCACTATTCAGCACTGAATCTTATTGAACCAGCTTGTAAGTTTTATCCACTATTCCGTACTGAATCTTACTGAACCAGCCTGTAAGGTTTATCCACTATTCAGCACTGAATCTTATTGAACCAGCTTGTAAGTTTTATCCACTATTCAGCCCTGAATCTTACTGAACCAGCCTGTAAGTTTTATCCACTATTCAGCACTGAATCTTACTGAACCAGCCTGTAAGTTTTATCCACTATTCAGCACTGAATCTTATTGAACCAGCTTGTAAGTTTTATCCACTCTTCAGCACTGAATCTTATTGAACCAGCTTGTAAGTTTTATCCACTATTCAGCCCTGAATCTTATTGAACCAGCTTGTAAGTTTTATCCACTATTCAGCCCTGAATCTTACTGAACCAGCCTGTAAGTTTTATCCACTATTCAGCACTGAATCTCACTGAACCAGCATGTAAGTTTTATCCACTCTTCAGCCCTGAATCTTACTGAACCAGCCTGTAAGTTTTATCCACTATTCAGCACTGAATGTTATTGAATCAGCTTGTAAGTTTTATCCACTATTCAGCACTGAATCTTACTGAACCAGCCTGTAAGTTTTATCCACTATTCAGCACTGAATCTTATTGAACCAGCTTGTAAGTTTTATCCACTCTTCAGCACTGAATCTTATTGAACCAGCTTGTAGCCATTATACATAACTATATCTTATTAAACCAGCTTGTAGTTTATTAGAAATATTCAATTGATTAAATATTTAAAACATTGATCACAACTTATAATAACAAAAAAAATGTTATTATTTTACCTTACTCATATAAACATTTATGACACTGTAACTTTTTTATTATTATTATTTAAGTTTATTATTAAAGGGAATCTTGTTACAACAGTTTCACAGATTCAGTTGGACATCTTTATAAATCTTTACAAACACTCAATATCACAAATTTCAATTTTTTTTCTATTTTTAAATAAAGTGTTCTATTTATTGAATGTATAAGCTTCTTAACAATGATGATTTTAGAACAAAATTACATCACACACACACACATGATTCTAGTTTAAATATTTGACAGTTATAAACATTTAAATTACATCACACTACACACATGGTTCTAGTTTACATTTTTTTGATAGTTATAAACATTTAAAAATTACATCACACCACACATTTTTTCTAGTTTACATTTGACAGTTATAAACATTTAAAATTACATCACACTACACACATGATTCTAGTTTACATTTGACAGTTATAAACATTTAAAATTACATCACACTACACACATGGTTCTAGTTTACATTTGACAGTTATAAACATTTAAAATTACATCACACTACACACATGGTTCTAGTTTACATTTGACAGTTATAAACATTTGAAATTACATCACACTACACACATGGTTCTAGTTTACATTTGACAGTTATAAACATTTAAAATTACATCACACTACACACATGGTTCTAGTTTACATTTGACAGTTATAAACATTTAAAATTACATCACACTACACACATGATTCTAGTTTACATTTGACAGTTATAAACATTTAAAATTACATCACACTACACACATGGTTCTAGTTTACATTTGACAGTTATAAACATTTAAAATTACATCACACTACACACATGATTCTAGTTTACATTTGACAGTATTGTTAAAATTGAGATTAAATATCTACCTATCCAAAATGTTAGAAAAATACACAGGCTTTCATGGGTGTCCTAATTTTTCACATGACTGTAGACTAGTACAAAAAATAGACCAGATATTTTCACAAACAAATGTTTAAGAAAATCTTTCATTAAAAGTCTGATACTTTCTAAAACTCTACTCTACTCTGATTTTCTGCATACAAAAAAAAATATTCTTTCTAAACCTCTACTACTATCATGCTGTATGAAAAGTTCAAATACTTAATGCGTGCAGATGTGTAGGTGAACACATACTATACTGAGCCCATTGTGAAAGGGCTAAAGGGCATTGTCTGTTTTTGCATTTTGTTATCCTTTGTTTTTTGATGTCTTGTTTAATTAAATGGAAATTATTTAGTGCATTATTATCAATTGTCTAAAAAGATTTGGTTTTGTCAACAGTCAAGAGGTACCAGATAAATATTTTATTTTATTTTTCATGCACATTTGTTATTATAAAAGTAACTAAAATGTAAAAATTGGGAACTTTTAGGTTCCATAAAGTAACATAAAGAAGCAGAATATTTTACAAGATGAAGTCTGTGTAATATGTAATCTAATACTCTGATGTGAGATGCACATTTGCCATATAATTTACAACTAGTATGATAAAAAAATTTCAGTTATACATGGTTTAAAAGGCAATAAAACTTCAGTATAAATAGATGGGTCTTTTCATGGCAACTTACCTGGAAAAAAGAACTTTTCCAGTTTATGTCATAGATTTTCATGACAAAAATTCATGCAAAAACTTCGTTTTTATTTATTCGATCGTCTAGAAGCTGTACTGCATTAATAAACCAAATGAAGTTTGAATGAAATCTGTAACATGAACTGTGTTGGTATGGCAAATAAAACTTCAGTATAAATAGATGGGTCTTTTCATGGCAACTTACCTGGAAAAAAGAACTTTTCCAGTTTATGTCATAGATTTTCATGACAAAATTCATGCAAAACTTCGTTTTATTTATTATCGATCGTGGAGAATCCTAAAGCTGTACTGCATGGCTTAATAAACCAAATGAAGTTTGAATGAAATCTGTAACATGAACTGTGTTGGTATGGAATGACCCAGTTGTATACTGTTGTGGGTTTAAAGTTGTTTAAGATGAACGAATGTTGTTTCATGTTACAATTTGAAATCATTCTAGACAGAAAAAAATGTAATTTAAATTTGTTTCAGTTTTTTTTTTCTTTATGTAGTTACAAAGTTGATCAAATTAACCACACTTGTAGAGAAAATAACAGATAAAATATAAAGTTTCAACTTTATTTAGAAGGTTTTAAATATTTTGCAAATGAAATTTGTGATTGTGAGACCACAAAGTATTCTTTGATAGATTATTTAGGCATAGTATTCAGTAGGTAGTTGCTGTCCATTCTACAAATTTTCATCAAAAAAAAGTATTTTAAATCTTAACATAAAAATCACATGGCACTCAATCTACTACAAAAAAGATTCATATAATTATGGGCAAATCTTTATTAACAATACTTCAGTCAAGAAATCTGGTTTTGTGAACTAAATACTGTAATGTTTACTGTAAGTCCATCTTATTGTATGAAAATATACATACTATATTAAAAATTATAGCATGGAAACCTTAATGACTACAAAATGGTTATGCACTTGGTCAGTTCAACTTACTCTGTGGTGAGAGAGTTAATAAATAAGATAATGAAAAGTAAGAAATTATGTGTCACTGAGATGTGCTTTGAGAGTGTCTTGTACACTATGTCATTCAGACTTGATCACATTTCATTTAACTTAAGCAGCAGGATCATTAATTAAACATGGTTTAATTAACAATAAAACTTTTACATTAAGTATAAACAGACTTAAACCATGATGAGCCTTAAGCTGTTTAGGACAAACTACTATAATTTTATGTTACAATCTACAAAATAAAGGGTAATTTTATATTTTTTGTGGTGGTTATGAGGTCATTCAAATTGACCCAGTTTGTGTAGAGTTATGGTAAAGAAAATGACTGATGAAACATAATTTTACTGAAAACTTTGAACTTCATTTATAAGGTTTTACAAAATTTATATTTTAGAACTGTTAGTTGAAAAGTACTATTTGTAATCATAATATGAAATATCAGTTAATTCTATGTATTGACAAAGATACTTGTACCACATTAAGTATGGATAGTTTCATGGTTACTTGGTCACATACTTGTACCACATTAAGTTTGGATAGTTTCATGGTTACTTGGTCACATACTTGTACCACATTAAGTATGGATAGTTTCATGGTTACTTGGTCACATACTTGTACCACATTAAGTATGGATAGTTTCATATTACTTGGTCACATAACTTGTACCACATTAAGTATGGATAGTTTCATGGTTACTTGGTCACACTGGTGAGTTTTTCTGTTGGTTTTCTTTCCAACTCCATGTTTGTTGGCCATGAAACATTTTATTGCAACCACAATGTATGTTTTGTTCCTTTTTGTATTCATTGAACAAACAACAAAAGGAGATAAAACATACAATAACAAAAACACTTATATTACTGAAACTTAACACTATGTTCATTATACTTGATGCTACAAGATTCTCCTGAGTGGCTGGCAACAACTCATGTAGAAAAATACACATTCATCTGGATAACATAGAAGTATTGAACACATCTGACCCTATACAATGCCTCACATGGAATACTTAACAAACATCCACGTTGTCTTGAGTAACACACATCTGACCCTATACAAACTGAATGTGTATTTTTCTGTACATGTTTCTTCTCCCTATTCTATAACGAAAACCCTTACTTCCCAGTTCCAAATTCTACCAGTGGTGGCTTATTCCTTAATAAGATTGTGTTCCTTCCTCCAGTGACTCTACCAGTGGTGGCTTATTCCTTAATAAGATTGTGTTCCTTCCTCCAGTGACTCTACCAATGGTGGCTTATTCCTTAATAAGATTGTGTTCCTTCCTCCAGTGACTCTACCAGTGGTGGCTTATTCCTTAATAAGATTGTGTTCCTTCCTCCAGTGACTCTACCAGTGGTGGCTTATTCCTTAATAAGATTGTGTTCCTTCCTCCAGTGACTCCCCAACTGTTCCCAATGGATGCTCCCATCAGAACAAGACTTGGATTTTCCTCAGAAGCAAGTGAGGACTCCTTCACATGTTGGTATAATTTTATCTCATGTATTTTATGAAAAAGAATGACTTAGACCCCTAGCCACACTAAACATTCTAGTGTGTCCCTGCTGATAGACTTCTAGCC
The DNA here is from genome assembly GCF_004210375.1 of Tachypleus tridentatus. Taxonomy (NCBI): domain Eukaryota; kingdom Metazoa; phylum Arthropoda; class Merostomata; order Xiphosura; family Limulidae; genus Tachypleus; species Tachypleus tridentatus. The sequence goes on along the minus strand of NW_027467777.1, from coordinate 6,805,236 downwards.
ACACTCAAAAACATTTTAGTGTGCTGCTGATAGACCCCTAGCCACACTAAACATTCTAGTGTGCTGCTGATAGACCCCTAGCCACACTAAACATTCTAGTGTGCTGCTGATAGACCCCTAGCCACACTAAACATTCTAGTGTGCTGCTGATAGACCCCTAGTTACACTAAACATTCTAGTGTGCTGCTGATAGACCCCTAGCCACACTATACATTCTAGTGTGCTGCTGATAGACCCCTAGCCACACTAAACATTCTAGTGTGCTGCTGATCTTGGTAACAAATTTATACCAGCACTGGATTTTCTTTGCTTCATCTTGGTACAAAACAAAACCTGTTGGGCAAAAATTACTTTCTGCTTGAAAATAATATGGTTTTTTACCAGGTGCTGCTCTACCAATCAACCTGTCACACTCTATGGTCTTTCTCTGTCTACTAATATTTCTGTAATTGTTCAACAGTGGTCATCTTAACTGTGGGATTCAACCTCTTCATGAAGTAATATATCTCTTAGGTAACTGTCTGCACCATGTTTGCTGTCTTTCTTTGTGCCGTATCAAGAATGACCTTATAATGAGGTGTATGAGGGTCACTGTCCATGAATGTTGTGTTGACTTCCTTTTAGTGATTACATCTTAGTAAACACATGTAGAGTTGGAATATATTCCAATGCCCTTGGCAGAAGGTATGTTTGATAACCTAATGATGATTTGTTACACATCACTTACTGAACCAACAGATGTATGTCTGGATATATTTTAGTTCATTCAGTGAACTTTGTTTTTCTTTCTTAACCCCAGGTGTTACTTATATTTAATCTTTTCAGCCCTATTAGTTTAGTGTGAGTAAAAAAAAAGTTAATTTAATTAGGCTAGGTTTCATTTAAAGTTAATTTAGCAATGTAAAATTCCATTCCCAGTTGGTTTAACAATGAAAAGTTCCATTTCACATTACTTTAACAATGCAAAGTTCCATTTAAAATTAGTTGAACAATGCAAAATCACATTTAAAAGTTAGTTTAAAAATTTGAAATTCCATTTCAAGTTGGTTTAACAATGCAAAATTCCATTTGAAGTTAGCTTAACAGTGCAAAGTTCCATTTCAGATTAGTTTAACAAAATAAAATTCCATTTCAAGTTGGTTTAACAATGTAAATTTCAATTTCATGTTTGTTTAACAATGTAAAATTCCATTTGAAATTGGTTTAATAATGCAAAATTCCATTTAAAGTTAGTTTATCAATGTAAAATTCCATTTCAGGTTGTGCAGATAGCCCTTGGGTAGCTGCATGAAATTCGAACCAAACAAACAAACAAATTCAAGTTAGCTTAACAATGCACAATTCCTTTTAAAGTTAGTTTAACAATGCAAAGTTCCATATCAAGTAAGGTTAGCGATGCAAGCTTCCATTTCAGGTTAGTTTAACAATGCAAAATTCCTTTTAAAGTTAGTTTACTAATGCAAACTTCCTTTTAAAGTTAAAGTTAATTTAACAATGCAAAGTTCCTTTCAAGTTAGTTTAACAACCCAAGATTCCATTTGAAGTTGATTTAACAATGCAGAAGTTCATTTCAAGTTGGTTTAACATTGCAAAGTTCCATTTAAAGTTAGTTTAACAATGGAAGGATCCATTGTAAATTTAACAATATAAGGTTTCATTTAAAGTTAGTTCAACAATGCAAGATTTCATTGAAAGTTAGTTTAACAATGCAAGATTCCATTTCAAGTTAGTTTAACAATGCAAGATTCGACTTAAAGTTAGTTTAATAGTGCAAGGTTTCATATATTCTATCTAATGATTACAGTAATATTGCTGTTTTATTTACTGGTAATCAGTTTTTAGACAGTTTTAATTATTTGAATTTAAACAAATAAACCAAGTAAGTATGTATATACTTTGTGTCTGAGGTTTTGACCTGTTAGAAAGAAATAGTTTTTCTACATTTTCCTTTGTCTCAAAAAAAACTTCCCAAAACAGTTTCTTGGTTGGCTGAAAGAATTGTTTTTAAATTAACAGTTTTGTTTTTAGTAGGCTTGCTCATTTACAAACCTTTATTTAAGGAGGTAGACCAAATGGTTGGAAACTGTGGTTTATTTATTTTGTCATTAAATGGTAAAAACAATTACTTGTGTAATTAAGTTTGTAGGTGACTCAATGGTAAGTGTGAATCTGAAACATGGGTGCCAGTATCTATAGTTGGTAAACATGGAAGCCAGTATCTATAGTTGGTACAGCACTTAAGTGCTCATTTTGTAGCTTTTTGCTTAACAATAATCAAACAATTTGTGACTTGGAAATTAAAGAAGCAGACATACAAAACACATGTTGTTCTCTTTTAGCTAAGTTTTAGTCAGTACATGTTGAACTTGTCAACACAAAGTCATCATCTGAGTAGTGAAGGTATGTCTAGCTGCTAATATAATTTTATACAATAAAAATGCTTAATTAAATTATAGAAAGATAATTTAAAATAAAAGTTTTAAGAAATGTTTTATTATTTAGGGTGTGTGGTGTCAGTAAGATAAAGTTTGTAAAGAACAACTGATTGTTTTGTTATTTAGGGTGTGTGGTGTCAGTAAGATAACATTTGTGTAAAACGACAACTGATTCTTTGTTTTGTTATTTAAGGTCTGTTGTATCTGTAAGATAACATTTGTGTAAAACAACAACTGATTCTTTGTTTTGTTATTTAGGGTCTGTTGTATCTGTAAGATAATATTTGTGTAAAACAACAACTGATTCTTTGTTTTGTTATTTAGGGTCTGTTGTATCTGTAAGATAACATTTGTGTAAAACAACAACTGATTCTTTGTTTTGTTATTTAGGGTCTGTTGTATCTGTAAGATAATATTTGTGTAAAACGACAACTGATTCTTTGTTTTGTTATTTAGGGTCTGTTGTATCTGTAAGATAACATTTGTGTAAAACAACAACTGATTCTTTGTTTTGTTATTTAGGGTCTGTTGTATCTGTAAGATAACATTTGTGTAAAACGACAACTGATTCTTTGTTTTGTTATTTAGGGTCTGTTGTATCTGTAAGATAATATTTGTGTAAAACAACAACTGATTCTTTGTTTTGTTATTTAGGGTCTGTTGTATCTGTAAGATAACATTTGTGTAAAACAACAACTGATTCTTTGTTTTGTTATTTAGGGTCTGTTGTATCTATAAGATAACATTTGTGTAAAACGACAACTGATTCTTTGTTTTGTTATTTAGGGTCTGTTGTATCTGTAAGATAACATTTGTGTAAAACAACAACTGATTCTTTGTTTTGTTATTTAAGGTCTGTTGTATCTGTAAGATAACATTTGTGTAAAACGACAACTGATTCTTTTGTTTTGTTATTTAGGGTCTGTTGTATCTGTAAGATAACATTTGTGTAAAACAACAACTCATTCTTTGTTTTGTTATTTAAGGTCTGTTGTATTTGTAAGATAACATTTGTGTAAAACGACAACTGATTCTTTGTTTTGTTATTTAGGGTCTGTTGTATCTGTAAGATAACATTTGTGTAAAACGACAACTGATTCTTTGTTTTGTTATTTAGGGTCTGTTGTATCTGTAAGATAACATTTGTGTAAAACGACAACTGATTCTTTGTTTTGTTATTTAGGGTCTGTTGTATCTGTAAGATAACATTTGTGTAAAACAACAACTGATTCTTTGTTTTTTGTTATTTAGGGTCTGTTGTATCTGTAAGATAACATTTGTGTAAAACAACAACTGATTCTTTGTTTTGTTATTTAGGGTCTGTTGTATCTGTAAGATAACATTTGTGTAAAACAACAACTGATTCTTTGTTTTGTTATTTAGGGTCTGTTGTATCTGTAAGATAATATTTGTGTAAAACGACAACTGATTCTTTGTTTTGTTATTTAAGGGGTGTTGTATCTGTATGATAACATTTGTGTAAAATGACAACTGATTCTTTGTTTTGTTATTTAGGGTCTGTTGTATCTGTAAGATAACATTTGTGTAAAACAACAACTGATTCTTTGTTTTGTTATTTAGGATGTGTGGTGTCAGTGAGATAACATTTGTGTAAAACAACAACTGATTCTTTGTTTTGTTATTTAGGATCTGTTGTATCTGTAAGATAAGATTTGTGAAAACAACAACTGATTCTTTGTTTTGTTAGTTAGGGTCTGTTGTATCTGTAAGATAACATTTGTGTAAAACAACAACTGATTCTTTGTTTTGTTAGTTAGGGTCTGTTGTATTTGTAAGATAACATTTGTGTAAAACGACAACTGATTCTTTGTTTTGTTATTTAGGGTCTGTTGTATCTGTAAGATAAGGTTTGTGAAAACAACAACTGATTCTTTGTTTTGCTATTTAGGGTCTGTTGTATCTGTAAGATAACATTTGTGTAAAACAACAACTGATTCTTTGTTTTGTTATTTAGGATCTGTTGTATCTGTAAGATAAGATTTGTGAAAAACAAGAATGATTGTTTGTTTTGTTATTTAGGGTGTGTTGTGTCGGCAAGATAAAGTTTGTGAGAAACTACAGGTTTTAAAAAACGAAACAGATGTACAGATCTCTGTGGAAAATGAATCAGGAACACAACCATGTTCTGTAGAAGAGAATTTTCCACAGTTATCTGCTGAAAACAGTCAGTATCAACTCCTGATGTGAATAAAGAGTCAGTTTGCTTACAAGGAGAAAGCACATCACTTCACCCTCAAAATAAAACGTCTATATGGGGTAGTTCCCCCAAGAATGAAGTAACTTCACCTCCTCAGGAAAACATTTCTTCTGAAAGAAAGAGAACTTTACCCTCTTGGTTGGTAAAAGTCACAACCTCATCTGAAGGAAAATTAGGGACCCAGAAACCTGTTCCAGAAATCGTTCAAAGTGGTATATATAAGAATTTGGTTAATATAATTTTAGCTGTAGAGAGATAATTTTAACAAGGAACTGTCTTTAATATAATCACTGTTTCTTATACAATTATTGAGGTACCTCCTGTTATGTAAATGTTAATAGAAGATTCAACAAACTTGTTATTATGCATCTCATCAGCCAGTTGTTAATATCTTAAGTTTAGAGATTGTAGCCATATGTCTGTGCATGGATTGTTGTCTTTACAGTTGTGCTCATACAGTTGTATTTTCATGAGTTTTAACGTTGTTTTACTATTCTGATAGTTACTTTGTCAGTTCAGTTTTTAAGTAGTTGTAGTTACAACAAATATGCACACAAATGCCAAGATAACCCAGTACGCTATGTTAAATAATTCTGAATATGCAAACAGTCAAGTTATTTGAAAACTGACATATAAAGTAGGAGGAACTGCATTGTTTAGCATTTAATATTTAGTGTAATATAACCAAATATTTTTCTCTTTTGAGAAGTATGGCTAACAGTCTACCTACAATGTATTAGAATAATATAAATTATTTCTTTATTCTGAGAGAAGTGAAGATTATAACATTATGTGTGTATTAAGAACATTATAACATTATGTATTAAGAACAAACTACGCACAGTTCAGTTATTATAGCAGTAGTAAGTCATAAAGAATAAGGACTGTTACATATTATTGGAAATTAAGACAGATAACAGGTTATATTGTTATTACAACAGATAAAAGTGTTGAAGACAGAAAAGGAAAGAGATGTGTCAGAAAAAGGACAGATTCATTTCATGACTCAGAGTTTGAAGACAAAGGAAAAGAATGTAGCAGAAAATATGACTCGAGCAGTGATTCTGGTGGTGGTCAGGAAACCTACAAAAACAGGGTGAGCTATTTCATTAGGGTCAGGAAACCTACAGAAACAGGGTGTGCTATTTCATTAGGGTCAGGAAACCTGCAGAAACAGGGTGAGCTATTTCATTAGGGTCAGGAAACCTACAAAAACAGGGTGAGCTATTTCATTAGGGTCAGGAAACCTACAAAAACAGGGTGAACTATTTCATTAGGGTCAGGAAACCTACAAAAACAGGGTGAGCTATTTCATTAGGGTCAGGAAACCTACAGAAACAGGGTGAGCTATTTCATTAGGGTCAGGAAATCTACAAAAACAGGGTGAGCTATTTCATTAGGGTCAGGAAACCTACAAAACAGGGTGAGCTGTTTCATTAGGGTCAGGAAACCTACAAAAACAGGGTGAACTATTTCATTAGGGTCAGGAAACCTACAGAAACAGGGTGAGCTATTTCATTATTCAACTTTATGAAACCTGTACATCCAAGAGAAAATTAGCTGTATATATCTTCTGTTTGGTCAATATAAGTGTTTAGAATAAGCCTTGACCTATGACCCAAAACTGACTAGTTAGAGGTACAACCATAATATCATTACAGTCAGTCTAATCTTGGACAGTCATATTATTTTTCCCCATGGTCACCTTTATCTCAGGTGGTGTAGTATCATTTAACAATGACATGAATAGTCATAGTTTGGGAGACATCAAATTATATTACCCACAAGTTTGTGTTCCATATTTTGTGAAACAGTATCATAATATTATTATTTATTTCACAGTAACTAACCTAAAGAAACCTGTTTTTACATGGTTTTAGTTTCTTTTTTGATAATCAATAAAGAATAGACACGAAAATCAAGAAATAAACAACTTATACTCTGGTCTTCTTGTTTTTGCTCTCAATGGAAGTTAACTTTTCTCACATTAATGGTAGTAATACACTAAATATATTTTATAATTAAATAATGCACCTAAGAACATAGAATAATAATGTTCAAAAGGCAAACATTACCCTCTACATTCTTACACTCAGTTACACAACCCCCTTCAAACGTGGTCAGTTATTGTTAGTTACCTCTTTCTTTCTTTGTGAACCTGACGATGACCAAAAAGGTCGAACGTTGTTCGCCTCCTCTACATAAAAAAATTTTCTCAACCCCAAACCAGCCATTTTTACATGTATAATGTCCCTCATTTATCACAGTTTTTCTGGTTTTCTAACTGTGTGACAAAAAATTGTTACGAATTCATCTAGTTGTCAGCTTTCTTGTCAGAATAAAGTTTATATTAACAATAAAAATAACAGTTCCCTGTTCAGAAAACAATATTATACAATATGTCAAGCTTGTACTAACAATAAACATAACAGTTCTCTGTTCAGAAAACAACATTATACAATATGTGAAGCTTGTACTAACAATAAACATAACAGTTCCCGTTCAGAAAACAACATTATACAATATGTGAAGCTTGTACTAACGATAAACATAACAGTTCTCTGTTCAGAAAACAACATTATACAATATGTGAAGCTTGTACTAACAATAAACATAACAGTTCTCTGTTCAGAAAACAACATTATACAATATGTGAAGCTTGTACTAACAATAAACATAACAGTTCTCTGTTCAGAAAACAACATTATACAATATGTCAAGCTTGTACTAACAATAAACATAACAGTTCTCTGTTCAGAAAACAACATCATACAATATGTCAAGCTTGTACTAACAATAAACATAACAGTTCTCTGTTCAGAAAACAACATTATACAATATGTCAAGCTTGTACTAACAATAAAAATAACAGTTCTCTGTTCAGAAAACAACATTATACAATATGTGAAGCTTGTACTAACAATAAACATAACAGTTCTCTGTTCAGAAAACAACATTATACAATATGTCAGGCTTGTACTAACAATAAAAAAATAACAGTTCTATGTTCAGAAAACAACATCATACAATATGTCAAGCTTGTACTAACGATAAAAATAACAGTTCTCTGTTCAGAAAACAACATCATACAATATGTCAAGCTTGTACTAACAATAAACATAACAGTTCTCTGTTCAGAAAACAACATCATACAATATGTCATTTGATAGATGAAAACCTTGTCTTTCTATTGGATATATATAAAATACAGTGTTAAGAGAACTGTTAAAAAATTTTGAAAGGAGAGAATGTGATGGGCGAGTGTAGTAGGAAGAGTCTTATTTGATGGTTTTGTAGCCAGAAAATGCTAATTTATTTAATTGTATCATACACTGTGATATCTAGAGTTAGTGATGTGATAGAGAAATTGCAAAATAAAACACACATTTACCTTAAAAACGTTTGATGTCCTTTGAGAACATTCTATAGATTGTGAAACTAAAATATGAAAACCATAAAAAACAGAAAGGTGTTTCTATACTTGAAAATTACCTTGTACTTAGTTTGTTAATAACTTGAATGTTGGTAAGTACAATATAAAAATACAGTAAAAACACTTAGTTATTAAACTGTTATTATTTGTGTACCAGATACTTATGGTCTATAACAAAACCTTACCAGTTTTCGAGAAGACATGTTAACAAATCAGAGTTACTTCATGTATTGTAGTACAAATGAAATTTGTGACTTGATTTACACAAACTGCATGAGCTCACCCTGAAAGGGTTATACATAAATTATCTATATTTTATTTATTAAATCATGGTTTTAAATTATATTGATTTTGTTTAAAAGATATTTATTTGTATTTCATTCGTTTTTAGTTATAAGCGTTTAATGTTTTCATTGATAATAGATTTGAAAATATTTCAGTGTATTTTTTAATGTGGATGTATTTATAAAACCTTTATGTTATTCTGTATTTGTTTATTTGTTGTTGATTTTAACTTCAGAGTAAAGAAAGACCAGGTTCAGATGAAGAGGAACTTACAGTGACACCTCGGAGGTCTTGTAGATTTGGTGACAAATGCTACAGGTTAGGTTGAACTATGAAATATTCACTTATCTCGGCTTTATGTCTGTGTGTACTCTGAAAGATTAATTCTTGTGTGGTCTCCTGATTTTGTGTTTTCCTGTACAGCTTATACTAAAGGGAAGTTTTTTTATTATTTGTTGTTTATGCATCAGAAATAAGAATAACACTACCATTACAGAGACAAGAATAACACTACCATTACAGAGACAAGAATAACACTACCATTACAGAGACAAGAGTAACACTACCATTAAAGAGACAAAATAACACTACCATTACAGAGACAAGAATAACACTACCATTACAGAGACAAAAATAACACTACCATTAAAGAGACAAGAGTAACACTACCATTAAAGAGACAAAAATAACACTACCATTACAGAGACAAAAATAACACTACCATTACAGAGACAAAAATAACACTACCATTAAAGAGACAAGAATAACACTACCATTACAGAGACAAGAATAACACTACCATTACAGAGACAAAAATAACACTACCATTACAGAGATAAAAATAACACTACCATTACAGAGACAAGAATAACACTACAATTACAGAGACAAGAATAACACTACCATTACAGAGGCAAGAATAACACTACCATTACAGAGACAAGAATAACACTACCATTACAGAGACAAGAATAACACTACCATTACAGAGACAAAAATAACACAACCATTACAGAGACAAAAATAACACTACCATTACAGAGACAAGAATAACACTACAATTACAGAGACAAGAATAACACTACCATTACAGAGACAAGAATAACACTATATTACAGAGACAAGAATAACACTACCATTACAGAGACAAGAATAACACTACCATTACAGAGACAAGAATAACACTACCATTACAGAGGCAAAGAATAACACTACCATTACAGAGGTGGAATAACACTACCATTACAGAGATAACACTACCATTACAGAGACAAAAATAACACAAACCATTACAGAGACAAAAATAACACTACCATTACAGAGACAAGAATAACACTACAATTACAGAGACAAGAATAACACTACCATTACAGAGACAAGAATAACACTATATTACAGAGACAAGAATAACACTACCATTACAGAGACAAGAGTAACACTACCATTAAAGAGACAAGAATAACACCACCATTACAGAGACCTATCAGTATTTCATAAGTAGTGGTATTGTTTTATGTAAGTTGGAAAAATGCATTTTATTGTTTCACACATATTAAATTCATGTTGTTTTCCCACCTTAACAATTGTCTGTGTGGTGAGTTTTGAAGACAGAAAGCCCTGAAATTATGTCTTGTTGTGAAAACACTATTCATTTTTTGGGTTACTGTTCACAAAAAGATTTGATTGAATTATTCAAGATAGTAAGTAAATAATAGAAGCTATTGTGGATAGGTTTCTGTTTTGGTTGTGTACTGATTATGGATAGGTTTCAATTTTCGTTGTGTACTGATTGTGGATAGGTTTCTGTTTTGGTTGTGTACTGATTGTGGATAGGTTTCTGTTTTGGTTGTGTACTGATTATGGATAGGTTTCTGTTTTGGTTGTGTACTGATTATGGATAGGTTTCTGTTTTGGTTGTGTACTGATTATGGATAGGTTTCTGTTTTGGTTGTGTACTGATTGTGGATAGGTTTCTGTTTTGGTTGTGTATTGATTATGGATAGGTTTCTGTTTTGGTTGTGTACTGATTATGGATAGGTTTCTGTTTTGCTTGTGTACTGATTATGGATAGGTTTCTGTTTTGCTTGTGTACTTATTATGGATAGGTTTCTGTTTTGGTTGTGTACTTATTATGGATAGGTTTCTGTTTTGGTTGTGTACTGATTATGGATAGGTTTCTGTTTTGGTTGTGTACTTATTATGGATAGGTTTCTGTTTTGGTTGTGTACTGATTATGGATAGGTTTCTGTTTTGGTTGTGTACTTATTATGGATAGGTTTCTGTTTTGGCTGTGTACTTATTATGGATAGGTTTCTGTTTTGGTTGTGTACTTATTATGGATAGGTTTCTGTTTTGGTTGTGTACTGATTATGGATAGGTTTCTGTTTTGGTTGTGTACCTATTATGGATAGGTTTCTGTTTTGGTTGTGTACTGATTGTGGATAGGTTTCTGTTTTGCTTTGTGTACCGATTGTGGATAGGTTTCTGTTTTGTTTGTGTACTTATTATGGATAGGTTTCTGTTTTGGTTGTGTACTGATTATGGATAGGTTTCTGTTTTGGTTGTGTACTGATTATGGATAGGTTTCTGTTTTGGTTGTGTACTGATTATGGATAGGTTTCTGTTTTGGTTGTGTACTGATTATGGATAGGTTTCTGTTTTGGTTGTGTACTGATTATGGATAGGTTTCTGTTTGGTTGTGTACTGATTATGGATAGGTTTCTGTTTTGGTTGTGTACTTATTATGGATAGGTTTCTGTTTTGCTTGTGTACTGATTGTGGATAGGTTTCTGTTTTGCTTGTGTACTGATTGTGGATAGGTTTCTGTTTTGTTTGTGTACTTATTATGGATAGGTTTCTGTTTTGGTTGTGTACTGATTATGGATAGGTTTCTGTTTTGGTTGTGTACTTATTATGGATAGGTTTCTGTTTTGGTTGTGTACTTATTATGGATAGGTTTCTGTTTTGGTTGTGTACTGATTATGGATAGGTTTCTGTTTTGGTTCTGTACTGATTATGGATAGGTTTCTGTTTTGGTTGTGTACTTATTATGGATAGGTTTCTGTTTTGGTTGTGTACTGATTATGGATAGGTTTCTGTTTTGTTTGTGTACTTATTATGGATAGGTTTCTGTTTTGGTTGTGTACTGATTATGGATAGGTTTCTGCCTTGGTTGTGTACTTATTGTGGATAGGTTTCTGTTTTGGTTGTGTACTTATTGTGGATAGGTTTCTGTTTTGGCTGTGCACCGATGATTGTGGATAGGTTTCTGTTTTGGTTGTGTACTGATTATGGATAGGTTTCTGTTTTGGTTGTGTACTGATTGTGGATAGGTTTATGTTTTAGTTGTGTACTTATTATGGATAGGTTTCTGTTTTGGTTGTGTACTTATTATGGATAGGTTTCTGTTTTGGTTGTGTACTGATTATGGATAGGTTTCTGTTTTGGTTGTGTACTGATTGTGGATAGGTTTCTGTTTTGGTTGTGTACTGATTGTGGATAGGTTTATGTTTTAGTTGTGTACTTATTATGGATAGGTTTCTGTTTTTGTTGTGTACTGATTATGGATAGGTTTCTGTTTTGGTTGTGTACTGATTGTGGATAGGTTTCTGTTTTGGTTGTGTACTGATTGTGGATAGGTTTCTGTTTTGGTTGTGTAATGATTATGGATAGGTTTCTGTTTTGGTTGTGTACTGATTATGGATAGGTTTCTGTTTTGGTAGTGTACTTATTGTGGATAGGTTTCTGTTTTGGTTGTGTACTGATTGTGGATAGGTTTCTGTTTTGGTTGTGTACTGATTATGGATAGGTTTCTGTTTTGGTTGTGTACTTATTGTGGATAGGTTTCTGTTTTGGTTGTGTACTGATTGTGGATAGGTTTCTGTTTTGGTTGTGTACCGATTGTGGATAGGTTTCTGTTTTGGTTGTGTACCGATTATGGATAGGTTTCTGTTTTGGTTGTGTACTGATTGTGGATAGGTTTCTGTTTTAGTTGTGTACCCTTATTATGGATAGGTTTCTGTTTTGGCTGTGTACTCTATTATGGATAGGTTTCTGTTTTGGTGTGTACTGATTATGGATAGGTTTCTGTTTTGGTTGTGTACTGATTGTGGATAGGTTTCTGTTTTGGTTGTGTACTGATTTTGGATAGGTTTATGTTTTAGTTGTGTACTTATTATGGATAGGTTTCTGTTTTGGTTGTGTACTGATTATGGATAGGTTTCTGTTTTGGTTGTGTACTGATTATGGATAGGTTTCTGTTTTAGTTGTGTGCTTATTATGGATAGGTTTCTGTTTTTGTTGTGTACTGATTATGGATAGGTTTCTGTTTTGGTTGTGTACTGATTGTGGATAGGTTTCTGTTTTGGTTGTGTACTGATTGTGGATAGGTTTCTGTTTTGGTTGTGTAATGATTGTGGATAGGTTTCAATATTCACTTCCTTGATCAGACTCATTTTTTATATTTTCAAGTTTTCAATGACACCATACTAACAGCTGAATGTTTTTTGGGTAACAGAAACAATCCATCACATTTTGAAGAATTTAGTCATCCAGGAGATCAGGACTTTGTGGAAACAAAAGATACAAGCAGTGACAATGAAGAGAATAAACCTGAGTGTCAGTATGGAGTAGAGTGTTACAGGTATTTAAAGATAAAACTGTCAGAATGGAGTAGATTGTTACAGGTATTTAAAGTTAAACCTGAGTGTCAGTATGGAGTAGATTGTTACAGGTATTTAAAGTTAAAACTGAGTGTCAGTATGGTGTAGATTGTTACAGGTATTTAAAGTTAAAACTGAGTGTCAGAATGGAGTAGATTGTTACAGGTATTTAAAGTTAAACTGAGTGTCAGTGAGTATGGAGTAGAGTGTTACAGGTATTTAAAGTTAAACCTGTGTGTCAGTATGGAGTACAGTGTTACAGGTAGAAGTTAAACCTGAGTGTCAATATGGAGTGAAGTGTTACATGTATTTAAAGTTAAACCTGAGTGTCAGTATGGAGTAGAGTGTCACATGTATTTAAAGTTAAACCTGAATGTCAGTATGGAGTAGGTTGTTACAGGTATGTAAAGTTAAAACTGAGTGTCAGTAAGGAGTAGAGTGTTACAGGTATTTAAAGTTAAACCTGAGTGTCAGTATGGAGTACAGTGTTACAGGTATTTAAAGTTAAACCTGAGTGTCAGTATGGAGTAGAGTGTTACAGGTATTTAAAGTTGAACCTGAGTGTCAGTATGGAGTAGATTGTTACAGGTATTTAAAGTTAAACCTGAGTGTCAGTATGGAGTAGATTGTTACAGGTATTTAAAGTTAAACCGAGTGTCAGTATGGAGTAGAGTGTTACAGGTATTTAAAGTTAAACTGAGGTCAGAATGGAGTAGAGTGTTACAGGTATTTAAAGTTAAACCTGAGTGTCAGTATGGAGTAGATTGTTACAGGTATTTAAAGTTAAACCTGAGTGGTCAGTATGGAGTAGGTTGTTACAGGTATTTAAAGTTAAACCTGAGTGTCAGTATGGAGTAGATTGTTACAGGTATTTAAAGTTAATCCTGAGTGTCAGTATGGAGTAGAGTGTTACAGGTATTTAAAGTTGAACCTGAGTGTCAGTATGGAGTAGAGTGTTACAGGTATTTAAAGTTGAACCTGAATGTCAGTATGGAGTAGGTTGTTACAGGTATGTAAAGTTAAACTGAGTGTCAGTAAGGAGTAGAGTGTTACAGGTATTTAAAGTTAAACCTGAGTGTCAGTATGGAGTACAGTGTTACAGGTATTTAAAGTTAAAACTGAGTGTCAGTATGGAGTAGATTGTTACAGGTATTTAAAGTTAAACCTGAGTGTCAGTATGGAGTAGATTGTTACAGGTATTTAAAGTTAAACCTGAGTGTCAGACAATATGGAGTAGACTGTCACAGGTATTTAAAGTTAAACCTGAGTGTCAGTATGGAGTAGATTGTTACAGGTATTTAAAGTTAAACCTGAGTGTCAGTATGGAGTAGATTGTTACAGGTATTTAAAGTTAAACCTGAGTGTCAGACAATATGGAGTAGACTGTCACAGGTATTTAAAGTTAAACCTGAGTGTCAGTATGGAGTAGATTGTTACAGGTATTTAAAGTTAAACCTGAGTGTCAGTATGGAGTAGAGTGTTACAGGTATTTAAAGTTGAACCTGAGTGTCAGTATGGAGTAGAGTGTTACAGGTATTTAAAGTTGAACCTGAATGTCAGTATGGAGTAGATTGTTACAGGTATTTAAAGTTAAAACTGAGTGTCAGTATGGAGTAGAGTGTTACAGGTATTTAAAGTTAAACCTGAGTGTCAGACAATATGGAGTAGACTGTCACAGGTATTTAAAGTTAAACCTGAGTGTCAGTATGGAGTAGATTGTTACAGGTATTTAAAGTTAAACCTGAGTGTCAGTATGGAGTAGATTGTTACAGGTATTTAAAGTTAAACCTGAGTGTCAGTATGGAGTGGAGTGTTACAAGTATTTAAAGTTAAAACTGAGTGTCAGTAAGGAGTGGAGTGTTACAAGTATTTAAAGTTAAAACTGAGTGTCAGTAAGGAGTAGAGTGTTACAGGTATTTAAAGTTAAAACTGAGTGTCAGTAAGGAGTAGAGTGTTACAGGTATTTAAAGTTAAACCTGAGTGTCAGTATGGAGTAGACTGTTACAGGTATTTAAAGTTAAGCCTGAGTGTCAGTATGGAGTGGAGTGTTACAGGTACTTAAAGTTAATAACATGTTAGTGACTGGCAAAAATATTTACACATGTTTAAAAGAATTTTCAGTTGTTATGTCAGTGTTTATCTCTTGATGATTGAATTAGGTTTGTAACAACAGTTTTCAGTTATTATTTCATTGTTTGAATCATAATCACTGGTTCAGGCATGTGTACTTTGTTTAATATTACAGGAAGAATCGAAAACACAGACAGAAGTACAGTCACACCAAAAAAAGTGAGGCCCAAACGAAATGCTGCAAGGAAAGGGTGTATGTATTTTAATTATCACATGGAGAGTTAATGTGGATTACCAGTTGTTTATATTTCTAATTATCACATGGACAGTTAATGTGGATTACCAGTTGTTTATATTTGTAATTATCACATGGACAGTTAATGTGGATTACCAGTTGTTTATATTTGTAATTATCACATGGACAGTTAATGTGGATTACCAGTTGTTTATATTTGTAATTATCACATGGAGAGTTAATGTGGATTACCAGTTGTTTATATTTGTAATTATCACATGGACAGTTAATGTGGATTACCAGTTGTTTATATTTGTAATTATCACATGGAGAGTTAATGTGGATTACCAGTTGTTTATATTTCTAATTATCACATGGACAGTTAATGTGGATTACCAGTTGTTTATATTTGTAATTATCACATGGAGAGTTAATGTGGATTACCAGTTGTTTATATTTGTAATTATCACATGGAGAGTTAATGTGGATTACCAGTTGTTTATATTTGTAATTATCACATGGACAGTTAATGTGGATTACCAGTTGTTTATATTTCTAATTATCACATGGACAGTTAATGTGGATTACCAGTTGTTTATATTTCTAATTATCACATGGACAGTTAATGTGGATTACCAGTTGTTTATATTTCTAATTATCACATGGACAGTTAATGTGGATTACCAGTTGTTTATATTTCTAATTATCACATGGACAGTTAATGTGGATTACCAGTTGTTTATATTTCTAATTATCACATGGAGAGTTAATGTGGATTACCAGTTGTTTATATTTGTAATTATCACATGGACAGTTAATGTGGATTACCAGTTGTTTATATTTCTAACACACTGAGTTAGTTTTTTTTTAATTTTATGAAAATATTTTCGTATATTTCGATACTAAACTTTTCTAAACTCAAATAATTATATTAATAATAAACATTTTAAAACTTTTGTGTGTGTGATTTTATCATTTTTATTCTTGTAGAGCACTTTTCAGAAAATTCATCATTGATGTATGTTTTCCGTGTATCAGAAACAATTAAACATCCATTCTTACATCTTATATTTTTGTAGGTCAAAAGCAACAAGCAGATAATGAGGACAGTGATAGTTACATAGATGATTCAGATGTTTATGAACCTTCAGATTCTGATTCAGACTGGAATCCAGATGAAGAAAGTGATGAAGATATCGGCAGACTAGTCAGAGAAGCTAAAGGTTTTATGAAAAACAAACGCCTGTAGAAGAAATAAGTCATTTCATAACTTTTTAACATTATTATACAGAATTGTTGAGTAATATATTTTATCATAATGTAAATAATATAGCCACTTTATCTTTTCTTTGATTTTATAGTTTGTGTACAGTAAATTAATATTTTGGAAATTACACATTCAGTAGAAATATTAAATAATTATTACAGTTTATGACAATATTGAAAAAAGTGTGGTTCATGTTTGAAGAGAATTGGCTGTTGAAACTTGCATTCCAGCACAAGTAATTGTTAAAGAAATAAAATATATCTAGTTTTCTTTTATTACAGAAACAAAGTAATAAACCTGGTTTATCGTCATTACATAAACAAAGTAATAAACCTGGTTTATCGTCATTACATAAAGTAATAAACCTGGTTTATCATCATTACATAAACAAAGTAATAAACCTGGTTTATCGTCATTACAGAAAGAACATAGTAAACCTGGTTTATCATCATTACAGAAAGAACATAGTAAACCTGGTTTATCATCATTACATAAACAAAGTAATAAACCTGGTATATCATGATTACAGAAACAAAGTAATAAACCTGGTTTTTCATCAATGTAAGTGGTAATTTCTTTTATATTAATTTTACCGCCATGATAGTAACACTGATGTATGTAAGTGATAGTATTTTGAGTTCTGTTAGTCATTGGGCCATTTCAGTATATTTTCAATGTACATCTTACATGAAATATTTCATTCCTACTGACTGTACATTTGGTGTAGTCAGAATAGGTATTTTTATTTGAGCAAATAATGTTTACAGTATGTCCAGTCTTGTTTCCTTAAATTTCATTTTACAATCCCGTTAGCTGGTTTGTAAGTTCTAAATTTTCTTATCTTGTTTGTCGACTTTTAATGCCAAACAATGTGTAAAGGATTACTTGATATCTAATTTTATACATTATACTGATTATAAAGACAGATAATAGCTACAGCTCATGATGATTCACTGTAGCTATTGACTATTTGATCACATCAGTTTTAATGTAAAAGGTTAAGCTGCAACTGAAGATTGTCATGGAGATTTCTTTGAGAATATAAAAGACATTTATAATTTCTGTAAACTAAATTATATATATATATATTGTATTGCAACTGGCAAATATATTCCTAGACTAAGACACAACCCCCATTAAGCAAAGAGAAACATTTTACCAGTGGAAAAGCAGCCTTTTGAAATAAAACATATATTTCTAAAACATTTGTTTAAATAAACCTTTGTGTCTTTTAAAATAATTATTCTCTGACTGTATAATATGTTTTTATTTTAACCATTTCTCCACTTCGTATGTATTATAAGTTTTAGTTCTCTAAAGACAATGATTGAATAGTGTAGAACGTATTGTTACAATCATCTATTATTACATGGTTATTACTGTTTTACCCTGTATTTAAGTTGTTTTTTTTTAAAGGAACACCAGATGTTTGTAATAAAGCAACCTTCAAGTGTTAATAACAACATTGTTTACATTAGAATTACGACATTTTTAAGGTTGGTTATGTGACATACAGAAGAAACA
Organism: Tachypleus tridentatus; assembly: GCF_004210375.1. Classification (NCBI taxonomy): domain Eukaryota; kingdom Metazoa; phylum Arthropoda; class Merostomata; order Xiphosura; family Limulidae; genus Tachypleus; species Tachypleus tridentatus. The sequence continues at coordinate 6,787,108 of NW_027467777.1, read as the reverse complement.
AATCAACTTTTCCTGTGACCCTCGTTGTACCTTATTTAGTAATTTATAAAAGGTTTAGGTGTAATACACAAAACGGATTTTGTTGTGGGCTGGAAAGAAGAAAAACTAACGGGTTGTTTTAAGTCAATTCTTTTCTTATAGGCTAACGCTGCATTTTATAAGTGTGCAACCTTAGTAGTCAACAGTTAAGATTTAATCATTACTGTTTAAGATGCTTTTTCCTTCTATTAGGTTATGTACAACTCATACTATAAACCATTGTGGTTCCTAATATAAAAAATCTAAAACAGCTGTTGAAAGAGAACAATAAACATTCAAGAGGTTAACATAGATTATTGTTTGATTTTGATAGCTGTTATCATATAATATAAAAGTATTCAACAGGTTACAAAATAATGTCTTGGCTTTTCCTAGTTACCAAAGTATACAAAAAATATTCAAGATGTTAACAAATGTTATATTTTGGTTTTCAAAGCAGTTAAATATAAAAAATATTGAAGAGATTAACATAGGTTACAGCTTGAAAAAGAGACATGATTTATAGCTGTATGAAGGTTAACATATTTAATGAATGATATGCAACTAAAGAAATCATAGAATATACTTAATAATTTATGAATGAGCATCAGTCACGTATTGACTTCATTTAGACCGTGTTTCTGCTTCCTTAAATGGATAATCAATTTGTTTAACTTACATGATTATTTTTGTATAAATATTCTTGAAGTAATATTAATAACACAAATAATTAAAATATCTCTCAAGAATACAAATAACATGAATCAATAATAAATCAGTTTTCTTGATTTATGAAACACTCAAATAATTAGTGAGTCTTTTCAGTGGAACAGTGCTTTTAAAGTGAGCAAGTTTTGTTTATCAGTTAAATTAATACTCTAGGTTTTGAGTTTATGTTTAAATTCTAGAGATAGGACAAATATCATATGTACTGGAGAAATTTAATAAGTGATTATTTATCAATATTTAGGCTAGACATGATAAGCGTGATATTTACAAAAGAAAATGAATATGCCTATGACTTGAGCACTATTTATTGATATTCAACAAAGTAGCAGATATAGAAGTACCAAATGTACAACACACGTTACTGTTTAGTGTTCTTTAAAGTTTTTAATTTGTGAAGTCATTTAATTTGTAAAACAGTAGTTGGAAGGTTGGGTATGTTATACTAAGGTAAGTTTGACTATAAAGAAATCATAAACTCACGTGACAAACAGCCGTTATAAAGTAACGGAATGAAATGTATAACAACTACATTTTATCACTGGTGGAGGCCTAGCATAGCCAGGTGGTTAGGGCACTCGAGTCTTAATCTGAAGGTCACGGGTTCAAATCTTCGTCACACTTAACATGCTTAACCTTTCAGCTGTGTGGATTTTATAATGTTACGGTCAATCCCACTATTCGGCGGTAAAGATTAGTCCAAGAGTTGGCGGTGGATGGTGACTAGCTGCCTTCCTCTAGTTTTACATTGCTAAATTAGGGACGGCTAGTGCAGATAGCCTCATGTGTGTGTGTTTTCTTATAGCAAAGCCACATTGGGCTATTTGTTGAGCCCACCAAGGGGAATTGAACCCCTAATTTTAGCGTTGTAAATCCTAAACTTACTGCTGTACTAGCGGGGGGTTCCCTTGTGTAGCTTTTCGCAATTTTCAAAAAACACACGGTGCTTTTAGAAAGAATATGCAACAGCCGTATTGTGTGTAATATATTCACATACTGGGTCATAAAGATGTGTTCAGTTTGGGATTTAGAGTACCAATAAGGATAGTATTTATTGCACTTAACGGCATTGTAAGTAATGGAATCTAAAACTTGTGGTGCCACTGTCTACCAGAAAGAAAGGTTTTGTAAATAGTAAACAAAATTATTTATTTCATTACAGGTGTAGAAACAAAACATTCATTAGCAAAAGACATTCACGTGCAATGAGAAACATTCAAGAAAGATCTCCATCTAAAAGTGTGGCACAAATTATGCGTAACATGTATCTTTGAACTATTGCATACCTCAAGTGGTTAGAGAATGAATCAGGGAATCACTTTTACATAAAAAAGTTGTACTTTTCTAGTCATGGAGTCAGTAACTGAGGATTTTTATGCAGTTGTATTGTTAAAACGGAGACTACTCTCATCCTGTTACAATAACTAGACTATGGAAAGCTACTCAGAGAAGGGTGTGCTTTGGACACTAACGACAGTCTTACAGTGGAGTCTGTTTCGTCATAGTATCAACAACTTGAGGCTTGTTTCTCAACAACTACTGTATGACTGTTTACTCTCACGAAATTAGAAGCACACTTTGTAGTGAGGAGTGGAACCAAACACTTGAGAATGACCAAGTGCAACATTATTCCATGTCAGGACTATTGGACCCTCATGCTAATGGCAATATGACACAATTACATGATGAAGTGGATCATGTAATTACAGTTCTTGAATGCACGTCCGATGAAAGAATTGCTTGTCAAGAATATCTTCATAAAGTGCTTGTACCATTATTATATGGTATATTTTATTGGCAGCAGACCCCAACAACTAGTCTATAATTATACACAGTCCCATTGGGAAAACACTTGACTGTAATGTCACCAAAAGACTACCCCTAAATCGCCTTTTATTCTCCTACCACACCAACAATAACACTTAAACTAACGCTATAACTAATGCGATCACTGACAAAATCAAAGAAACAATACTCAGCTAAACACGCAACCTAGATTCCAGCTTCTGGTAACTTATACCAGAAATCCATCGGGCTAGGCCCAGCATCGCCAGGTGAATTAAGGCTTTTGGCTCGTAATCTGAGGATCACGGTTTCGAATCCCCATCGCACCAAACATGCTCGCCCTTTCAGCCATGGGGGTGTTATAATGGGATGGTCAATCCCACTATTCATTGTTAAAAGAGCAGCCCAAGAATTGGCAGTGGGTGGTGATGACTAGCTGCCTTCACTTTAGTCTTACACTGCTAAATTAGGGACGGTTAACGCAGATAGCCCTTGAGTAGCTTTGCGCAAATTAAAAACAAAAAACCATCGGGCTAATATTAAAAGAAGACGAGTTCGTCCACACAAGCAACAACAAGTAAAACAGCGAAAATAAGAACAGTCATAAACGTATCAAACAACAGAAATAAAACCTCTGGTACACTGTTTACAGATGTGTATCAAACAACAGAAATAAAACCACTGGTACACTGTTTACAGATGTGTATCAAACAGAAATAAAACCACTGGTACACTGTTTACAGATGTGTATCAAACAGCAGAAATAAAACCACTGGTACACTGTTTACAGATGTGTATCAAACAGAAATAAAACCACTGGTACACTGTTTACAGATGTGTATCAAACAACAGAAATAAAACCACTGGTGCACTGTTTACAGATGTGTATCAAACAACAGAAATAGGACCACTGGTACACTGTTTACAGATGTGTATCAAACAACAGAAATAAAACCACTGGTACACTGTTTACAGATGTGTATCAAATAAGAGAAATAAAACCACTGGTACACTGGTTACAGATTCTTCACACTAACAGAAACTGCTACCCCAAATCCTTCATCACCATCTACAAGGTCAACATTCTGATCCCTTCTCCACACTAACAGAAACTGCTACTCCCTCAACTCCTTCATCACCATCTACCAAGTAAACATTCGATCCCTTCTCCACACAAAATAGAAATTGCTACCTCAAATCATTCATAACCATCTACAAAGTCAACATTTGATCCTTTTCTACACTAACAGAAATCTGATACCAAATCCTTCATCACCATCTACAAGGTCAATATTCAGATCCCTTTCTCCACACTAACAGAAATGCTGCTTCTAAATCTCTTCATCACCATCTACAAGGTCAACATTCTGATTCCTTTCTCCACACTAACAGAAATTGCTACCTAAATTCTTCATCACCATCTACAAAGTCAATATTTGATCCCTTTCTTTTTCACACTAAATAGAAATTGATACCTCAAATCCTTATCACCATCTACATAAGGACAATATTCGATCCTCTTTCTCGGTACACTAATAGAAACTGCTACTCCTAAATTGTTCATCACCATCTAAAAGCACTGTCAAAATTGATCCTTTTCTCACACTAACAGAAATCTGCTACTCAAATCGTGTCATCTCACCATCTACAAGGTCAACATTTGATCCTCTTTTCTCACACACTAACAGAAACTGCTACCCCAAATGTTTCGTCACCCATCTATAAAGTCAGTATTCTGATCTCCTTTTTTCCACACTAACAGAAACTGCTACCCCTAATACTTCATCACCATCTACAAGGTCAATATTCTGATCCCTTTCTCCACACTAACAGAAACTGCTACCCTAAATTGTTCATCATCATTCTACAAGGTCAACACTTCGATCCCTTTCTCCACACTAACAGAAACTGCTACCTCAAACTGTTCATCACCATCTACAAAGTCAGCATTCGATCCCTTTCTTCACACTAACAGAAACTGCTACCCCCAAATTCTTATCACTATCTACAAAAGTCAGTATCTGATCCTTTCTCTACACTAACAGAAACTGCTTCCCCGTAAATTGTTCTATCACCATCTCCATGATTCAACATTCGATCCCTTCTCCACACTAACAGAAATCTGCTACTCCCAAATCCTTATTACTATCTACAAAGTCAACATTCGATTTCTTCTACAGTAAATAAAACTGCTTCCCAAATCTCTTCTATCACCATCTACAAGGGTTCAACATTCGATTCCTATGATCATCTAAAAATCCTGCATATAACCCTTACACACTGACAGACACTGTTCCATCATTATCTAAAACGTCGATCATTCAAACCATCTCTTACACCTAACAAAGACTGCTCTAATCATTATCCTAAGCAAAGTCAATATTCACATATCCCTTACACTAACGGATGCTGTCCATCATCATCATCTACACTCAACTCACTCTTAAACTAACAGAGACTGTTCCATCATCAACTACAAATTACATTCAACCCTCTCTCACACTACCAGATGCTGCTCCATCATAATGAATTACATTCAACCCCTCTCTCTACACTAACAGTGACTGTTCCATCATCACCTACAAAGGGGTACATCTCATCCCTGTCACACTAACAGAGACTGTTCCATCATCACCTACAAAGGGGTACATTCATCCCCTGTCCACACTCAATGGAGACTGTTCCATCATCACCTACAAAGTGTGTATCCATTCATCCCTGTCTACACTAACAGAGACTGTTTAATCATCACCTACAAAGTGTACATTCATCCCTGTCCACACTAACAGAGACTGTTCCATCATCACCTAGAAAGGGTACATTCATCCCTGTCCACTCTAACAGAGACTGTTCCATCATCACCTACAAAGTGTACATTCATCCCTGTCCACACTAACAGAGACTGTTCCTGTCATCACCTACAAAGTGTAACCCTCTCACACTCAACAGAGACTGTTCCATCATCACCTGCAAAGTGTACATTCATCCCTGTCCACACTAACAGAGACTGTTCCATCATCACCTACAAAGGGTACATTCATCCCTGTCCACACTAACGGAGACTGTTCCATCATCACCTACAAAGTGTACATTCATCCCTTTCCACACTAACAGTGACTGTTCCATCATCACCTACAAAGGGTACATTCATCCCTGTCCACACTAACAGAGACTGTTCCATCATCACCTACAAAGTGTACATTCAACACTTCCACACTAACAGAGACTGTTCCATCATCACCTACAAAAGTGTACATTCAACTCTCTCCACACTAACAGAGACTGTTCCATCATCACCTACAAAGTGTACATTCATCCCTGTCCACACTAACAGAGACTGGTTCCATCATCACCTACAAAGGGTACAATTCATCCCCCTGTCCACACTAACAGAGACTGTTCCATCATCACCTACAAAGGGTACATTCATCCCTGTCCACACTAACAGAAACTGTTCCATCATCACCTACAAAGTGTACATTCATCCCTGTCCACACTAACAGTGACTGTTCCATCATCACCTACAAAGTGTACATTCATCCCTGTCCACACTAACAGAGACTGTTCCATCATCACCTACAAAGTGTACATTCATCCCTGTCCACACTAACAGAGACTGTTCCATCATCACCTACAAAGGGTACATTCATCCCTGTCCACACTAAGAGAGACTGTTCCATCATCACCTACAAAGGGTACATTCATCCCCTGTCAACAATAACAGAGACTGTTCCATCATCACCTACAAAGTGTACATTCAACCTCTCCACACTAACAGAGACTGTTCCATCATCACCTACAAAGTGTACATTCAACCCTCTCACACCAACAGAGACTGTTCCGTCATCACCTACAAAGGTTACATTCATCCCTGTCCACACTAAGAGAGACTGTTCCATCATCACCTACAAAGTGTACATTCATCCCTGTCCACACTAACAGAGACTGTTTCATCATCACCTACAATGTGTACATTCATCCCTGTCCACACTAACAGAGACTGTTCCATCATCACCTACAAAGGGTACATTCATTCCTGTCCACTTTAACAGAGACTGTTCCATCATCACCTACAAAGTGTACATTCAACCCTCTCCACACTAACAGAGACTGTTCCATCATCACCTACAAAGTGTACATTCAACACTCTCCACACTAACAGAGACTGTTCCATCATCACCTACAAAGTGTACATTCAACCCTCTCCACACTAAGAGAGACTGTTCCATCATCACCTACAAAGGGTACATTCATCCCTGTCCACACTAAGAGAGACTGTTCCATCATCACCTACAAAGTGTACATTCATCCCTGTCCACACTAACAGAGACTGTTCCATCATCACCTACAAAGTGTACATTCATCCCTGTCCACACTAACAGTGACTGTTCCGTCATCACCTACAAAGTGTACATTCATCCCTGTCCACACTAACAGTAACTGTTCCATCATCACCTACAAAGGGTACATTCATCCCTGTCCACACTAACAGAGACTGTTCCATCATCACCTACAAAGTGTATATTCATCCCGTCCACACTAACAGAGACTGTTCCATCATCACCTACAAAGTGTACATACATTCATCCCTGTCCACACTAACAGAGACTGTTCCATCATCACCTACAAAGTGTACATTCATCCCTGTCCACACTAACAGTGACTGTTCCATCATCACCTACAAAGTGTACATTCATCCCTGTCCACACTAACAGAGACTGTTCCATCATCACCTACAAAGTGTACATTCATCCCTGTCCACACTAACAGAGACTGTTCCATCATCACCTACAAAGTGTACATTCAACCCTCTCCACACTAACAGAGACTGTTCCATCATCACCTACAAAGTGTACATTCATCCCTGTCCACACTAACAGAGACTGTTCCATCATCACCTACAAAGTGTACATTCAACCCTCTCCACACTAACAGAGACTGTTCCATCATCACCTGCAAAGTGTACATTCATCCCTGTCCACACTAACAGAGACTGTTCCATCATCACCTACAAAGTGTACATTCAACTCTCTCCACACTAACAGAGACTGTTCCGTCATCACCTACAAAGGTTACATTCATCCCTGTCCACACTAAGAGAGACTGTTCCATCATCACCTACAAAGTGTACATTCATCCCTGTCCACACTAACAGAGACTGTTTCATCATCACCTACAATGTGTACATTCATCCCTGTCCACACTAACAGAGACTGTTCCATCATCACCTACAAAGGGTACATTCATTCCTGTCCACTTTAACAGAGACTGTTCCATCATCACCTACAAAGTGTACATTCAACCCTCTCCACACTAACAGAGACTGTTTAATCATCACCTACAAAGTGTACATTCATCCCTCTCCACACTAACAGAGACTGTTCCATCATCACCTACAAAGTGTACATTCAACCCTCTCCACACTAACAGAGACTGTTCCATCATCACCTACAAAGTGTACATTCAACCCTCTCCACACTAACAGAGACTGTTCCATCATCACCTACAAAGTGTACATTCATCCCCTCTCCACACTAACAGAGACTGTTCCATCATCACCTACAAAGGGTACATCATCCCTCCCTGTCCACACTAAGAGAGACTGTTCCCATCATCACCTACAAAGGGTACATTCATCCCTGTTCACACTAACAGAGACTGTTCCATCATCACCTACAAAGTGTACATTCATCCCTGTCCACACTAACAGAGACTGTTCCATCATCACCTACAAAGTGTACATTCATCCCTGTCCACACTAACAGAGACTGTTCCATCATCACCTACAAAGTGTACATTCATCCCTCGTCCACACTAACAGAGACTGTTCCATCATCACTCTACAAAGTGTACATTCATCCCTGTCCACACTAACAGAGACTGTTCCATCATCACCTACAAAGTGTACATTCATCCCTCTCCACACTAAACAGAGACTGTTCCATCATCACCTACAAAGTGTACATTCATCCCTGTCCACACTAACAGAGACTGTTCCATCATCACCTACAAAGTGTACATTCATCCCTGTCCACACTAACAGAGACTGTTCCATCATCACCCTACAAAGTGTACATTCTATCCTCCGTCCACACTAACAGAGACTGTTCCATCATCACCTACAAAGTGTACATATTCAACCCTCTCCACACTAACAGAGACTGTTCCATCATCACCTACAAAGTGTACATTCATCCCCTGTCCACACTAACAGAGACTGTTCCATCATCACCTACAAAGTGTACATTCAACCCTTCTCCACACTAACAGAGACTGTTCCATCATCACCTACAAAGTGTACATTCATCCCTGTCCACACTAACAGAGACTGTTCCATCATCACCTACAAAGGGTACATTCATCCCCTGTCCACACTAACAGAGACTGTTCCATCATCACCTACAAAGTGTACATTCATCCCTGTCCACACTAACAGAGACTGTTCCATCATCACCTACAAAGTGTACATTCATCCCTGTCCACACTAACAGAGACTGTTCCATCATCACCTACAAAGTGTACATTCATCCCTGTCCACACTAAGAGAGACTGTTCCATCATCACCTACAAAGTGTACATATTCATCCCTGTCCACACTAACAGAGACTGTTCCATCATCACCTACAAAGTGTACATTCAACACTCTCCACACTAACAGAGACTGTTCCATCATCACCTACAAAGTGTACATTCAACCCTCTCCACACTAACAGAGACTGTTCCATCATCACCTACAAAGTGTACATTCATCCCCTGTCCACACTAACAGAGACTGTTCCATCATCACCTGCAAAGTGTACATTCATCCCTGTCCACACTAACAGAGACTGTTTCATCATCACCTACAATGTGTACATTCATCCCTGTCCACACTAACAGAGACTGTTCCATCATCACCTACAAAGGGTACATTCATTCCTGTCCACTTTAACAGAGACTGTTCCATCATCACCTACAAAGTGTACATTCAACCCCTCTCCACACTAACAGAGACTGTTCCATCATCACCTACAAAGTGTACATTCATCCCTCTCTCCACACTAACAGAGACTGTTCCATCATCACCTACAAAGTGTACATTCAACACTCTCCACACTTACAGACTGTTCCATCATCACCTACAAAGTGTACATTCATCCCTATCCACACTAACAGAGACTGTTCCATCATCACCTACAAAGTGTACATTCATCCCTTTCCACACTAACAGTGACTGTTCCATCATCACCTACAAAGTGTACATTCATCCCTGTCCACACTAACAGAGACTGTTTCATCATCACCTACAAAAAGTACATTCAACCCTGTCCACTCTAACAGAGACTGTTCCATCATCACCTACAAAGTGTACATTCATCCCTTGTCTACACTAACAGAGACTGTTCCATCATCACCTACAAAGTGAGACTGTACATTCATTCCCTCTCCACACTAACAGAGACTGTTCCATCATCACCTGCAAAGTGTACATTCATCCTCTGTCCACACTAACAGAGAGACTGTTCCATCATCACCTACAAAGTGTACATTCATCCCTGTCCACACTAACAGAGACTGTTCCATCATCACCTACAAAGTGTACATTCATCCTTGTCCACACTAACAGAGACTGTTCCATCATCACCTACAAAGTGTACATTCATCCCTGTCCACACTAACAGAGACTGTTCCATCATCACCTACAAAGTGTACATTCATCCCTGTCCACACTAACAGAGACTGTTCCATCATCACCTACAAAGTGTACATTCATCCCTGTCCACACTAACAGAGACTGTTCCATCATCACCTACAAAGTGTACATTCATCCCTGTCCACACTAACAGAGACTGTTCCATCATCACCTACAAAGTGTACATTCATCCCTGTCCACACTAAGAGAGACTGTTCCGTCATCACCTACAAAGTGTACATTCAACACTCTCCACACTAACAGAGACTGTTCCATCATCACCTACAAAGTGTACATTCATCCCTGTCCACACTAACAGAGACTGTTCCATCATCACCTACAAAGTGTACATTCAACCCTGTCCACACTAACAGAGACTGTTCCATCATCACCTACAAAGTGTACATTCAACCCTCTCCACACTTCAGAGACTGTTCTGTCATCACCTACAAAGTGTACATTCATCCCTGTCCACACTAACAGAGACTGTTCCATCATCACCTACAAAGTGTACATTCAACCCTCTCCACACTAACAGAGACTGTTCCATCATCACCTACAAAGTGTACATTCATCCCTCTCCACACTAACAGAGACTGTTCCATCATCACCTACAAAGTGTACATTCATCCCTGTCCACACTAACAGAGACTGTTCCATCATCACCTACAAAGTGTACATTCATCCCTCTCCACACTAACAGAGACTGTTCCATCATCACCTACAAAGGGTACATTTTATTCCTTCCACACTTTAACAGAGACTGTTCCATCATCACCTACAAAGTGTACATTCAACCCTCTCCACACTAACAGAGACTGTTCCATCATCACCTACAAAGTGTACATTCATCCAACTCTCCACACTAACAGAGACTGTTCCATCATCACCTACAAAGTGTACATTCATCCCTCTCCACACTACAGAGAGACTGTTCCATCATCACTCTACAAAGTGTACATTCATCCCTCTCCACACTAACAGAGACTGTTCCATCATCACCTACAAAGTGTACATTCATCCCCTCCACACCTAACAGAGACTGTTCCATCATCACCTGCAAAGTGTACATTCATCCCTGTCCACACTAACAGAGACTGTTCCATCATCACCTACAAAGTGTACATTCATCCCTGTCCACACTAACAGAGACTGTTCCCATCATCACCTACAAGTGGTATTTTCATCTCTGTCCACACTCAAGAGAGACTGTTCCATCATCACCTACAAAGTGTACATTCAATCCCTCTCCACACTAACAGAGACTGTTCCATCATCACCTACAAAGTGTACATTCATCCCTGTCCACACTAACAGAGACTGTTCCATCATCACCTACAAAAGTGTACATTCATCTCCCTGTCCACACTCAACAGAGACTGTTCCATCATCACCTACAAAGTGTACATTCATCCCCTTCCACACTAACAGAGACTGTTCCATCATCACCTACAAGTGTACATTCATCCCTCTGTCCACACTAACAGAGACTGTTCCATCATCACCTACAAAGTGTACATATCATCCTCGTCTCACACTAACAGAGACTGTTCCATCATCACCCTACAAAGTGTACATTCATTCCCTGTCCACACTAAGAGAGACTGTTCCCATCATCACCTAGCAAAAAGTGTACATTCTTCCCTGGCACACTAACAGAGACTGTTCCATCATCACCAACAAAGTGTACATTCAACCTGTCCACACTAACAGAGAGACTGTTCCATCATCACCTACAAAGTGTACATACATTCAACCCTCTCCACACTAATAGAGACTGTTCCATCATCACCTGCAAAGGGTACATTCATCCCTGTCCACACTAAAGAGAGACTGTTCCATCATCACCTACAAAGTGTACATTCATCCCCTGTCCACACTAACAGAGACTGTTCCATCATCACCTACAAAGTGTACATTCATCCCTGTCCACACTAACAGAGACTGTTCCATCATCACCTACAAAGTGTACATTCATCCCTCTCCACACTAACAGAGACTGTTCCATCATCACTTCTACAAAGTGTACATTCATCCTGTCCACACTAACAGAGACTGTTCCATCATCACCTACAAAGTGTACATTCATCCCTGTCCACACTAACAGAGACTGTTCCATCATCACCTACAAAGTGTACATTCATCCTCGTCCACACAACAGAGACTGTTCCATCATCACCTACAAAGTGTACATATTCATCCCTGTCCACATCACCTAACAGAGACTGTTCCATCATCACCTGCTACAAAGTGTACATTCATCCCTCTCCACACTACCAGAGAGAGTTCCATCATCACCTACAAAGTGTACATCTATCCCTGTCCACACCTAACAGAGACTGTTCCATCATCACCTACAAAGGGTACATTATTCCTGTCCACTTAACAGAGACTGTTCCATCATCACCTACAAAGTGTACATTCAACCCTCTCCACACTAACAGAGACTCCACACTAACAGAGACTGTTCCATCATCACCTACAAAGTGTACATTCATCCCTGTCCACACTAACAGAGACTGTTCCATCATCACCTGCCAAAGTGTACATTCATCCCTGTCCACACTAACAGAGACTGTTCCATCATCACCTACCAAAGTGTACATTCATCCCTGTCCACACTCAACAGAGACTGTTCCATCATCACCTACAAAGTGTACATTCATCCCTGTCCACACTAACAGAGACTGTTCCATCATCACCTACAAAGTGTACATTCATCCCTCGTCCACACTAACAGAGACTGTTCCATCATCACCTACAAAGTGTACATTCAACCCTCTCCACACTAACAGAGACTGTTCCATCATCACCTACAAAGTGTACATTCAACCCTCTCCACACTAACAGAGACTGTTCCATCATCACCTACAAAGTGTACATTCAACCCTCTCCACACTAACAGAGACTGTTCCATCATCACCTACAAAGTGTACATTCATCCCTGTCCACACTAACAGAGACTGTTCCATCATCACCTACAAAGTGTACATTCATCCTTGTCCACACTAACAGAGACTGTTCCATCATCACCTACAAAGTGTACATCCCTTCCACACTAACATCCCTGTCCATCCTCTCCACCTAACAGAGACTGTTCCATCATCACCTACAAAGTGTACATTCATCCCTGTCCACACTAACAGAGACTGTTCCATCATCACCTACAAAGTGTACATTCATCCCTGTCCACACTAACAGAGACTGTTCCATCATCACCTACAAAGTGTACATTCAACCCTCTCCTCTACACTAACAGAGACTGTTCCATCATCACCTACAAAGTGTACATTCATCCTGTCCACACTAACAGAGACTGTTCCATCATCACCTACAAAGTGTGTACATTCATCCCTGTCTCACACTAACAGAGACTGTTCCATCATCACCTACAAAGTGTACATTCATCCCTGTCCACACTAACAGAGACTGTTCCATCATCACCTACAAAGTGTACACATTCATCCCTCGTCCACACTAACAGAGACTGTTCCATCATCACCTACAAAGTGTACATTCAATCCCTCTCCACACTAACAGAGACTGTTCCATCATCACCTACAAAGTGTACATTCATCCTGTCTCACACTAACAGAGACTGTTCCATCATCACCTACAAAGTGTACATTCATCCCTGTCCACACTAACAGAGACTGTTCCATCATCACCTACAAAGTGTACATTCATCCCTGTCTACACTAACAGAGACTGTTCCATCATCACCTGCCAAAGTACATTCAACCCCGTCCAAAACAGAGACTGTTCCATCATCACCTACCAGTGGGTCATTCCCTGTCCACACTAACAGAGACTGTTCCATCATCACCTACAAAGTGTACATTCATCCCCTCTCTACACACCTAACAGAGACTGTTCCATCATCACCTACAAAGTGTACATTCATCCCTGTCCACACTAAACAGAGACTGTTCCATCATCACCTACAAAGTGTACATTCATCCACTGTCCACACTAACAGAGACTGTTCCATCATCACCTACAAAGTGTACATTCATCCCTGTCCACACTAACAGAGACTGTTCCATCATCACCTACAAAGTGTACATTCATCCCCTGTCCACACTAACAGAGACTGTTCCATCATCACCTACAAAGGTGTACATTCATCCCTCTCCACACTAACAGAGACTGTTCCATCATCACCTACAAAGTGTACATATATTCATCCTGTCCACACTAACAGAGACTGTTCCATCATCACCTACAGTGTACATTCATCCCTGTCCACACTAACAGAGACTGTTCCATCATCACCTACAAAGTGTACATTCAACCCTTCCACACTAACAGAGACTGTTCCATCATCACCTAGCAAAGGTACATTCATCCCTGTCCACCACTCAGAGACTTGTTCCATCATCACCTACAAAGTGTATATACATCATCCCTGTCCACTTAACAGAGACTGTTCCATCATCACCTACAAAGTGTACATTCAACCTCTCCACACAAACAGAGACTGTTCCATCATCACCTGCAAAGTGTACATTCATCCCTCTCCACACTAACAGAGACTGTTCCATCATCACCTACAAAGTGTACATTCAACCTCTCTCACACCCAGAGACTGTTCCATCATCACCTACAAAGTGTACATTCATCCCTGTCCACACTAACAGAGACTGTTCCATCATCACCTAGCAAAGTGTACATTCATCCCTCTCTCCACACTAACAGAGACTGTTCCATCATCACCTACAAAGGGTACAAACATCAGAGACTCATCATCCCTGTCCACACTCTCCACAGAGACTGTTCCATCATCACCTTCCACAAAGTGTACATTCATCCTTGTCCACACTAACAGAGACTGTTCCATCATCACCTACAAAGTGTACATTCATCCCTGTCCACACTAACAGAGACTGTTCCATCATCACCTACAAAGGTACATTCATTCCTGTCCACAAGAAGTAGAGACTGTTCCATCATCACCTACAAAGTGTACATTCATCCCTGTCCACACTAACAGAGACTGTTCCATCATCACCTACAAAGTGTACATTCATCCCCTGTCCACACTAACAGAGACTGTTCCCATCATCACCTGCCAAAGTGTACATTCATCCCCGTTCCACACTAACAGAGACTGTTCCATCATCACCTACAAAGGGTACATTCATCCCTGTCCACACTAAGAGAGACTGTTCCATCATCACCTACAAAGTGTACATTCATCCCTGTCCACACTAACAGAGACTGTTCCATCATCACCTACAAAGTGTACATTCATCCCTGTCCACACTAACAGAGACTGTTCCATCATCACCTACAAAGTGTACATTCATTCCTGTCCACTTTAACAGAGACTGTTCCATCATCACCTACAAAGTGTACATTCATCCCTCCACACCTAACAGAGACTGTTCCATCATCACCTACAAAGTGTACATTCATCCCTCCACACTCCTGTTCCATCATCACACAAAGTGTACATTCATCCCTCTCCACACTAAACAGAGACTGTTCCATCATCACCTACAAAGTGTTAAGACATTCATCCCTGTCCACACTAAGAGAGACTGTTCCATCATCACCTACAAAGTGTACATTCTATCCTTCTCGTCCACACTAAGAGAGACTGTTCCATCATCACCTACAAAGGGTACATTCATTCCTGTCCACTTTAACAGAGACTGTTCCATCATCACCTACAAAGTGTACATTCAACCCTCTCCACACTAAGAGAGACTGTTCCATCATCACCTACAAAGTGTACATTCATCCTCTCTCTCACACAACAGAGACTGTTCCATCATCACCTACAAAGTGTACATTCATCACTCTCCACACTAACAGAGACTGTTCCATCATCACCTACAAAGTGTACATTCAACCCTTCCACACTCAACAGAGACTGTTCCATCATCACCTACAAAGTGTACATTCATCCTCTCCACACTAAGAGAGACTGTTCCATCATCTCCTACAAAGTGTACATTCATCCCTGTCCACACTAACAGAGACTGTTCCATCATCACCTACAAAGTGTACATATCTATCCTGTCTCCACACTAACAGAGACTGTTCCATCATCACCTACAAAGTGTACATTCATCCTGTCCACACTAACAGAGACTGTTCCATCATCACCTACAAAGTGTGTACATTCATCCTGTCCACACTAACAGAGACTGTTCCATCATCACCTACAAAGGGTACATTCATCCCTGTTCACACTCAACAGAGACTGTTCCATCATCACTCTACAAAGTGTACATTCATCTCCCTGTCCACACTAACAGAGACTGTTCTGTCATCATACCAAAGTGTACATATCTATCCCTGTCCACACTAACAGAGACTGTTCCATCATCACCTACAAAGTGTACATTCAATCCTTTCCACACTAAAGAGACTGTTCCATCATCACCTACAAAGTGTACATTCATCCTGTCCACACTAACAGAGACTGTTCCATCATCACCTACAAAGTGTACATTCATCCTGTTTCCACACTAACAGAGACTGTTCCATCATCACCTACAAAGTGTACATTCATCCCTGTCCACACTAACAGAGACTGTTCCATCATCACCCTACAAAGTGTACATTCATCCCTGTCCACACTAACAGAGACTGTTCCATCATCACCTACAAAGTGTACATTCATCACACTAACAGAGACTGTTCCATCATCACCTACCAAAGTGTACATTCATCCCTCTCCACACTAAGAGAGACTGTTCCATCATCACCTACAAAGTGTACATTCATCCCCTCCACACTAAGAGAGACTGTTCCGTCATCACCTACAAAGTGTACATTCATCCCTGTCCACACTAACAGAGACTGTTCCATCATCACCTGCAAAGTGTACATTCATCCCTGTCCACACTAACAGAGACTGTTCCATCATCACCTACAAAGTGTATCTATTCTATTCACTCAACACCACTTACAGAGACTGTTCCATCATCTCCTACAAAGTGTACATTCATCCCTCACACTAACAGAGACTGTTCCATCATCACCTACAAAGTGTACATTCAACCCTGTCTCCACACTAACAGAGACTGTTCCATCATCACCTACAAAGTGTACATTCATCCCTGTCCACACTAACAGAGACTGTTCCATCATCACCTACAAAGTTCCATCATCACCTACAAAGTCAATCGTCCCTGTCCACACTAACAGAGACTGTTCCATCATCACCTACAAAGTGTACATTCATCCTCTCCACACTAACAGAGACTGTTCCATCATCACCTACAAAGTGTACATTCATCCTGTCCACACTAACAGAGACTGTTCTCCATCATCACTTACAAAGTGTACATTCACCCTGTCCACACTAACAGAGACTGTTCCATCATCACCTACAAAGTGTACATTCATCCCTGTCCACACTAACAGAGACTGTTCCATCATCACCTACAAAGTGTACATTCATCCCTTTCCCACACTACCAACAGAGACTGTTCCATCATCACCTACAAAGTGTACATATCTATCCCTGTCCACACCTAACAGAGACTGTTCCATCATCACCTACAAAGTGTACATACTCATCTCTCCCTCCACACTAACAGAGACTGTTCCATCATCACCTAACAAAGTGTACATTCATCCTCGTCCACACTAACAGAGACTGTTCCATCATCACCTACAAAGTGTACATCTATCCCTGTCCACACTAACAGAGACTGTTCCATCATCACCTACAAAGTGTACAGCATTCTCCCTCTCCACACTAACAGAGACTGTTCCATCATCACCTACAAAGTGTACATCTCATCCCTGTCCACACTAACAGAGACTGTTCCATCATCACCTACAAAGGGTACATTCATCCCTGTCCACACTAACAGAAACTGTTCCATCATCACCTAAAAAGTGTACATTCATCCCTGTCCACACTAACAGAGACTGTTCCATCATCACCTACAAAGTGTACATTCATCCCTGTCCACACTAACAGAGACTGTTCCATCATCACCTACAAAGTGTACATTCAACCCTCTCCACACTAACAGAGACTGTTCCATCATCACCTACAAAGTGTACATTCATCCCTGTCTTACACACTAACAGAGACTGTTCCATCATCACCTACAAAGGGTACATTCAACCCTGTCCACACTAACAGAGACTGTTCCATCATCACCTACAAAGTGTACATTCATCCTTGTCTCCACACTAACAGAGACTGTTCCATCATCACCTACAAAGTGTACATTCATCCCTGTCCACACTAACAGAGACTGTTCCATCATCACCTACAAAGTGTACATTCATCCTCGTCCACACTAACAGAGACTGTTCTTGTCATCACCTACAAAGTGTACATTCATCCCTGTCCACTACCGCCTAACAGAGACTGTTCCATGTCATCACCTACAAAGGTGTACATTCATCCCTGTCTACATTACTAAGAGAGACTGTTCCATCATCACCTGCCAAAGGTGTACATTCATCCCTGTCCACACAAAGAGACTGTTCCATCATCACCTGCAAAGTGTACATTCATCCCTGTCCACACTAACAGAGACTGTTCCATCATCACCTACAAAGTGTACATTCATCCCTGTCCACACTAACAGAAGACTGTTCCATCATCACCTACAAAGTGTACATTCATCCCTTTCACACTAACAGAGACTGTTCCATCATCACCTACAAAGTGTACATTCATCCCTGTCCACACAACAGAGACTGTTCCATCATCACCTACAAAGTGTACATTCATCCCTGTCCACACTAACAGAGACTGTTCCATCATCACCTGGCTACAAAGTGTACATTCATCCCCTGTCCACACTCAACAGAGACTGTTCCATCATCACCTACAAAGTGTACATATTCAACATCCCTCTCCACACTAACAGAGACTGTTCCATCATCACCTACAAAGTGTGCCATTCAACCTCCACACTACGTAGAGACTGTTCCATCATCACCTACAAAGTGTACATTCATCATCTGTCTCACACTAACAGAGACTGTTCTATCATCACCTACAAAGTGTGTACATATATTCAATCCTCGTCCACTCCACTAATAACAGAGACTGTTCCATCATCACTCTGCCAAAGTGTACATTCTATCCCCTCCACACTTTAACAGAGACTGTTCCATCATCACCTACAAAAGTGTACATTCATCCCTCTCCACACTAACAGAGACTGTTCCATCATCACCTACAAAGTGTACATATCATCCCTGTCCACACTAACAGAGACTGTTCCATCATCACCTACAAAGTGTACATATCTATCCCTCTCCACACTCAAAGAGAGACTACTGTCCATCATCACCTACTAAAAGTGTACTGTTCATCCCTGTCCACACTAACAGAGACTGTTCTATCATCACCTCCAGAGTGTACATACATCTATCCCCGTCCACACTAACAGAGACTGTTCCATCATCACCTACAAAGTGTACATTCATCCTCTCTTGCCACACTAACAGAGACTGTTCCATCATCACTCTGCCAAAGTGTACATTCATCCCTGTCCACCTAACAGAGACTGTTCCATCATCACCTACAAAGTGTGTACATTCATCCCTCTCCACACTAAACAGAGACTGTTCCATCATCACCTACAAAGTGTACATTCAACCCTCTCCACACTAACAGAGACTGTTCCATCATCACCTACAAAGTGTACATTCAACCCTCTCCACACTAACAGAGACTGTTCCATCATCACCTGCAAAGGGTACATTCATCCTGTCCACACCAACAGAGACTGTTCCATCATCACCTACAAAGTGTACATTCATCCCTGTCCACACTAACAGAGACTGTTCCATCATCACCTACAAAGTGTACATTCATTCCTGTCCACTTTAACAGAGACTGTTCCATCATCACCTACAAAGTGTACATTCAACCTCTCTCCACACTAACAGAGACTGTTCCATCATCACCTACAAAGTGTACATTCAACCCTGTCCACACTAACAGAGAGACTGTTCCATCATCACCTACCAAAAGTGTACATCTTCAACCCTGTCCACACTAACAGAGACTGTTCCATCATCACCTACAAAGTGCTATCATCTCAACCCTCTACACTAACAGAGACTGTTCCATCATCACCTGGCAAAGTGTACATTCAACACTCTTCCACACTAACAGAGACTGTTCCATCATCACCTAGCAAAGTGTACATTCATCCCTCGTCCATTACTAACAGAGACTGTTCCATCCATCACCTACAAAGGGTACATTCATCCCTGTCCACACTAACAGAGACTGTTCCATCATCACCTACAAGGTGTACATCTTAATCCCCTGTCTCACACTAACTGAGAGACTGTTCCATCACAGAATTCTGCTACAAAGTGCGGCTATATCTATCCCTGGTCCACACTACACAGAGACTGTCCATCATCACCTTACAAAGTGTACATATATTCAACCCTGTCCACACTAACAGAGACTGTTCCATCATCACCTACAAAGTGTACATTCATCCCTGGTTCACTACTAAACAGAGACTGTTCCATCATCACCGGTACAAAAGTGCATACATTCAACCCTCTCTCCACACTAACAGAGACTGTTCCATCATCACCTACTGAAGTACATGTTACATTCAACCCCTCTCCACACTAACAGAGACTGTTCTATCATCACCTGCAAAAGTGTACATATTCATTCCTGTCCACACTAACAGAGACTGTTCCATCATCACCTACAAAGTGTACATTCTATCCCTGTCGACACTAACAGAGACTTGTTCCATCATCACCTCACAAAGTACATACATTCTATCCCTGTCCATTAATAACAGAGACTGTTCCATCATCACCTACAAAGTGTACATTCATCTCTAGCAATACGTAACTGAA
>NW_027467777.1:6732918-6765580 GCF_004210375.1 Tachypleus tridentatus | reverse complement strand
CCAGAATAGTCATAGTTTGGGAGACATCAAATTATATTACCCACAAGTTTGTGTTCCATATTTTGTGAAACAGTATCATAATATTATTATTTATTTCACAGTAACTAACCTAAAGAAACCCTGTTTTACATGGTTTTAGTTTCTTTTTTGATAATCAATAAAGAATAGACACGAAAATCAAGAAATAAACAACTTATACTCTGGTCTTCTGTTTTTGCTCTCAATGGAAGTTAACTTTTCTCACATTAATGGTAGTAATACACTAAATATATTTTATAATTAAATAATGCACCTAAGAACATAGAATAATAATGTTCAAAAGGCAAACATTACCCCTCTACATTCTTACACTCAGTTACACAACCCCTTCAAACGTGGTCAGTTATTGTTAGTTACCTCTTTCTTTCTTTGTGAACCTGACGATGACCAAAAAAGGTCGAACGTTGTTCGCCTCCCTCTACATAAAAATTTTCTCAACCCCAAACCAGCCATTTTTACATGTATAATGTCCCTCATTTATCACAGTTTTTCTGGTTTTCTAACTGTGTGACAAAAATTGTTACGAATTCATCTAGTTGTCAGCTTTCTTGTCAGAATAAAGTTTATATTAACAATAAAAAATAACAGTTCCCTGTTCAGAAAACAATATTATACAATATGTCAAGCTTGTACTAACAATAAACATAACAGTTCTCTGTTCAGAAAACAACATTATACAATATGTGAAGTTTGTACTAACAATAAACATAACAGTTCTCCGCTCAGAAAACAACATTATACAATATGTGAAGTTTGTACTAACGATAAACATAACAGTTCTCTGTTCAGAAAACAACATTATACAATATGTGAAGCTTGTACTAACAATAAACATAACAGTTCTCTGTTCAGAAAACAACATTATACAATATGTGAAGCTTGTACTAACAATAAACATAACAGTTCTCTGTTCAGAAAACAACATCATACAATATGTCAAGCTTGTACTAACAATAAACATAACAGTTCTCTGTTCAGAAAACAACATCATACAATATGTCAAGCTTGTACTAACAATAAACATAACAGTTCTCTGTTCAGAAAACAACATTATACAATATGTCAAGCTTGTACTAACAATAAAAATAACAGTTCTCTGTCTCAGAAAAACAACATTATACAATATGTGAAGTTTGTACTAACAATAATAAACATAACAGTTCTCTGTTCAGAAAACAACATTATACAATATGTCAGGTTTTGTACTAACAATAAAAAATAACAGTTCTATGTTCAGAAAACAACATCATACAATATGTCAAGCTTGTACTAACGATAAAAAATAACAGTTCTCTGTTCAGAAAACAACATCATACAATACGTCAAGCTTGTACTCAACAATAAACATAACAGTTCTCTGTTCAGAAAACAACATCATACAATATGTCATTTGATAGATGAAAACCTTGTCTTTCTATTGGATATATATAAAATACAGTGTTAAGAGAACTGTTAAAAAAATTTTGAAAGGAGAGAATGTGATGGGCGAGTGTAGTAGGAAGAGTCTTATTTGATGGTTTTGTAGCCAGAAAATGCTAATTTATTTAATTGTATCATACACTGTGATATCTAGAGTTAGTGATGTGATAGAGAAATTGCAAAATAAAACACACATTTACCTTAAAAAACGTTTGATGTCCTTTGAGAACATTCTATAGATTGTGAAACTAAAATATGAAAACCATAAAAAAACAGAAAGGTGTTTCTATACTTGAAAATTACCTTGTACTTAGTTTGTTAATAACTTGAATGTTGGTAAGTACAATATAAAAAATACAGTAAAAAACACTTAGTTATTAAACTGTTATTATTTGTGTACCAGATACTTATGGTCTATAACAAAACCTTACCAGTTTTCGAGAAGACATGTTAACAAATCAGAGTTACTTCATGTATTGTAGTACAAATGAAATTTGTGACTTGATTTACACAAACTGCATGAGCTCACCCTGAAAGGGTTATACATAAATTATCTATATTTTATTTATTAAATCATGGTTTTAAATTATATTGATTTTGTTTAAAAGATATTTATTTGTATTTCATTCGTTTTTAGTTATAAGCGTTTAATGTTTTCATTGATAATAGATTTGAAAATATTTCAGTGTATTTTTTAATGTGGATGTATTTATAAAACCTTTTATGTTATTCTGTATTTGTTTATTTGTTGTTGATTTTAACTTCAGAGTAAAGAAAGACCAGGTTCAGATGAAGAGGAACTTACAGTGACACCTGGAGGTCTTGTAGATTTGGTGACAAATGCTACAGGTTAGGTTGAACTATGAAATATTCACTTATCTCGGCTTTATGTCTGTGTGTACTCTGAAAGATTAATTCTTGTGTGGTCTCCTGATTTTGTGTTTTCCTGTACAGCTTATACTAAAAGGGAAGTTTTTTTTATTATTTGTTGTTTATGCATCAGAAATAAGAATAACACTACCATTACAGAGACAAGAATAACACTACCATTACAGAGACAAGAATAACACTACCATTACAGAGACAAGAGTAACACTACCATTAAAGAGACAAAAATAACACTACCATTACAGAGACAAGAATAACACTACCATTACAGAGACAAAAATAACACTACCATTAAAGAGACAAGAGTAACACTACCATTAAAGAGACAAAAATAACACTACCATTACAGAGACAAAAATAACACTACCATTACAGAGACAAAAATAACACTACCATTAAAGAGACAAGAATAACACTACCATTACAGAGACAAGAATAACACTACCATTACAGAGACAAAAATAACACTACCATTACAGAGATAAAAATAACACTACCATTACAGAGACAAGAATAACACTACAATTACAGAGACAAGAATAACACTACCATTACAGAGGCAAGAATAACACTACCATTACAGAGACAAGAATAACACTACCATTACAGAGACAAGAATAACACTACCATTACAGAGACAAAAAATAACACAAACCATTACAGAGACAAAAAATAACACTACCATTACAGAGACAAGAATAACACTACAATTACAGAGACAAGAATAAATAACTACCATTACAGAGACAAGAATAACACTATATTACAGAGACAAGAATAACACTACCATTACAGAGACAAGAATAACACTACCATTACAGAGACAAGAATAACACTACCATTACAGAGGCAAGAATAACACTACCATTACAGAGGCAAGAATAACACTACCATTACAGAGACAAGAATAACACTACCATTACAGTCTTTAGAAAAATAACACAACCATTACAGAGACAAAAAAATAACACTACCATTACAGAGACAAGAATAACACTACAATTACAGAGTAACAAGAATAACACTACCATATACAGAGACAAGAATAACACTATATTACAGAGACAAGAATAACACTACCATTACAGAGACAAGAGTAACACTACCATTAAAGAGACAAGAATAACACCACCATTACAGAGACCTATCAGTATTTCATAAGTAGTGGTATTGTTTTATGTAAGTTGGAAAAATGCATTTTATTGTTTCACACATATTAAATTCATGTTGTTTTCCCACCTTAACAATTGTCTGTGTGGTGAGTTTTGAAGACAGAAAGCCCTGAAATTATGTCTTGTTGTGAAAACACTATTCATTTTTTGGGTTACTGTTCACAAAAAAGATTTGATTGAATTATTCAAGATAGTAAGTAAATATAGAAGCTATTGTGGATAGGTTTCTGTTTTGGTTGTGTACCGATTATGGATAGGTTTCAATTTTCGGTTGTGTACTGATTGTGGATAGGTTTCTGTTTTGGTTGTGTACTGATTGTGGATAGGTTTCTGTTTTGGTTGTGTACTGATTATGGATAGGTTTCTGTTTTGGTTGTGCACTGATTATGGATAGGTTTCTGTTTTGGTTGTGTACTGATTATGGATAGGTTTCTGTTTTGGTTGTGTAAAATTGATTGTGGATAGGTTTCTGTTTTGGTTGTGTATTGATTATGGATAGGTTTCTGTTTTGGTTGTGTACCGATTATGGATAGGTTTCTGTTTTGGTTTGTGCACCGATTATGGATAGGTTTCTGTTTTGCTTGTGCACCTATTATGGATAGGTTTCTGTTTTGGCTGTGTACCCATTATGGATAGGTTTCTGTTTTGGTTGTGTACCGATTATGGATAGGTTTCTGTTTTGGTTGTGTACCTATTATGGATAGGTTTCTGTTTTGGTTGTGCACCGATTATGGATAGGCTCTTTTTGCCTTGGCTGTGTACCTGATTATGGATAGGTTTCTGTTTTGGCTGTGTACCTATTATGGATAGGTTTCTGTTTTGGCTGTGTACCCCATTATGGATAGGTTTCTGCTTTGCTTGTGTACCGATTATGGATAGGCTTCTGTTTTGGCTGTGTACCCATTATGGATAGGTCTTGTTTTGGTTGTGCACCGATTGTGGATAGGCTTCTGTTTTGCTTGTGCACCGATTGTGGATAGGTTTCTGTTTTGTTTGTGTACCTATTATGGATAGGTTTCTGTCTTGGCTTGTGTACTGATTATGGATAGGTTTCTGTTTTGGTTGTGTACCGATTATGGATAGGTTTCTGTTTTGGCTGTGCACCGATTATGGGTAGGCTTCTGCCTTTGGCTGTGTACCGATTATGGATAGGTTTCTGTTTTGCTTGTGCACCGATTATGGATAGGTTTCTGGTTTTGGCTGTGCACCGATTATGGATAGGCTCTGCCTTGGTTGTGTACCTTATTATGGATAGGTTTCTGTTTTGGTTTGTGCACCGATTGTGGATAGGCTTCTGCTTTGCTTGTGTAACCGATTGTGATAGGTTTCTGCCTTTGTTTGTGTACCCTATTATGGATAGGTTTCTGCCTTTGGTTGTGCACCGATTGTGGATAGGTTTCTGTTTTGGTTGTGTACCTATTATGGATAGGTTTCTGTTTTGGCTGTGTACCCCTATTATGGATAGGCTTCTGTTTTGGTTGTGTACCGATTATGGATAGGCTCTTGCCTTGGTTCCTGGCCCGATTATGGATAGGTTTCTGCCTTTGGTTGTGTACCCTATTATGGATAGGTTTCTGTTTTGGTTGTGTACTGATTATGGATAGGTTTCTGTCTTTGTTTGTGCACCTATTATGGATAGGTTTCTGTTTTGGCTGTGTACCGATTATGGATAGGTTTCTGCTTTTGGTTGTGTACCCATTGTGGATAGGTTTCTGTTTTGGCTGTGTACCCCATTGTGGATAGGTTTCTGTTTTGGCTGTGCACCGATTGTGGATAGGTTTCTGCTTTGGTTGTGTACCGATTATGGATAGTTTCTGCCTTTGGTTGTAAACCGATTGTGGATAGGTTTATGTTTTAGCTGTGTACCTTATTATGGATAGGTTTCTGTTTTGGCTGTGTACCTATTATGGATAGGTTTCTGTTTTGGCTGTGCTACTGATTATGGATAGGTTTCTGTTTTGGTTGTGTACCGATTGTGGATAGGTTTCTGTTTTGGCTGTGTACCGATTGTGGATAGGTTTATGTTTTAGTTGTGTACCTTATTATGGATAGGTTTCTGTTTTGCTGTGTACCGATTATGGATAGGTTTCTGTTTTGGTTGTGTACTGATTGTGGATAGGTTCTGTTTTGGCTGTGCACCTGATTGTGATGATAGGTTTCTGTTTTGGCTGTGTAATGATTATGGATAGGTTTCTTTTTGGTTGTGTACCGATTATGGATAGGTTTCTGTTTTGGTAGTGTACCTACTGTGGATGTAGGTTTCTGTTTTGGCTGTGTACCGATTGTGGATAGGCTCTTGCCTTGGCTGTGCACCGATTATGGATAGGTTTCTGTTTTGGCTGTGTACCTTATTGTGGATAGGTTCTCTGCTGGTTGTGTACCTATTGTGGATAGGTTCTGTTTTGGTTGTGTACCGATTGTGGATAGGTTTCTGTTTTGGTTGTGTACCGATTATGGATAGGTTTCTGTTTTGTTGTGTACTGATTGTGTGATAGTTTATGTTTTAGTTGTGTACCCCATTATGGATAGGTTTCTGCCTTGGCTGTGTACCCTATTATGGATAGGTTTCTGCCTTTGGCTGTGTACCGATTATGGATAGGTTTCTGTTTTGGCTTGTGTACCGATTGTGGATAGGTTCTTGCTTGGTTGTGCACTGATTTTGGATAGGTTTCATGTTTTAGTTGTGTACCTCATTATGGATAGGTTTCTGTTTTGGTTGTGTACTGATTATGGATAGGTTTCTGTTTTGGTTGTGTACCGATTATGTGACAGGTTTCTGTTTTAGTTGTGTGCTTGTCATGGATAGGTTTCTGGTTTTTGTAAATGTACTGATTATGGATAGGTTTCTGTTTTGGTTGTGTACTGATTGTGGATAGGTTTCTGTTTTAAAGGTAACTGATTGTGGATAGGTTTCTGTTTTGGTTGTGTAATGATTGTGGATAGGTTTCAATATTCACCTCCTTGATCAGACCTACATTTTTTATATTTTCAAGTTTTCAATGACACCATACTAACAGCTGAATGTTTTTTGGGTAACAGAAACAATCCATCACATTTTGAAGAATTTAGTCATCCAGGAGATCAGGACTTTGTGGAAACAAAAGATACAAGCAGTGACAATGAAGAGAATAAACCTGAGTGTCAGTATGGAGTAGAGTGTTACAGGTATTTAAAGATAAACTGTCAGAATGGAGTAGATTGTTACAGGTATTTAAAGTTAAACCTGAGTGTCAGTATGGAGTAGATTGTTACAGGTATTTAAAGTTAAACCGAGTGTCAGTATGGTGTAGATTGTTACAGGTATTTAAAGTTAAACCGAGTGTCAGAATGGAGTAGATTGTTACAGGTATTTAAAGTTAAACTGAGGTCAGTGAGTATGGAGTAGAGTGTTACAGGTATTTAAAGTTAAACCGAGTGGTCAGTATGGAGTACATTGTTACAGGTAGTTGAAGTTAAACCTGAGTGTCAATATGGAGTGAAGTGTTACATGTATTTAAAGTTAAACCCGAGTGTCAGTATGGAGTAGAGTGTCACAGGTATTTAAAGTTAAACCTGAATGTCAGTATGGAGAGTTGTGTTACAGGTATGTAAAGTTAAAACCGAGTGTCAGTAAGGAGTAGAGTGTCACAGGTATTTAAAGTTAAACCTGAGTGTCAGTATGGAGTACAGAAGTTACAGGTATTTAAAGTTAAACCTGAGTGTCAGTATGGAGTAGAGTGTTACAGGTATTTAAAGCTTGAACCTGAGTGTCAGTATGGAGTAGATTGTTACAGGTATTTAAAGTTAAACCTGAGTGTCAGTATGGAGTAGATTGTTACAGGTATTTAAAGTTAAACTGAGTGTCAGTATGGAGTAGAGGTTACAGGTATTTAAAGTTAAAACTGAGTGTCAGAATGGAGTAGAGTGTTACAGGTATTTAAAGTTAAACCTGAGTGTCAGTATGGAGTAGATTGTTACAGGTATTTAAAGTTAAACCTGAGTGTCAGTATGGAGTAGATTGTTACAGGTATTTAAAGTTAAACCTGAGTGTCAGTATGGAGTAGATTGTTACAGGTATTTAAAGTTAATCCTGAGTGTCAGTATGGAGTAGAGTGTTACAGGTATTTAAAGTTGAACCTGAGTGTCAGTATGGAGTAGAGTGTTACAGGTATTTAAAGTTGAACCTGAATGTCAGTATGGAGTAGGTTGTTACAGGTATGTAAAGTTAAAACTGAGTGTCAGTAAGGAGTAGAGTGTTACAGGTATTTAAAGTTAAACCTGAGTCACGTCAGTATGGAGTACAGTGTTACAGGTATTTAAAGTTAAAACTGAGTGTCAGTATGGAGTAGATTGTTACAGGTATTTAAAGTTAAACCTGAGTGTCAGTATGGAGTAGATTGTTACAGGTATTTAAAGTTAAACCTGAGTGTCAGACAATATGGAGTAGACTGTCACAGGTATTTAAAGTTAAACCTGAGTGTCAGTATGGAGTAGATTGTTACAGGTATTTAAAGTTAAACCTGAGTGTCAGTATGGAGTAGATTGTTACAGGTATTTAAAGTTAAACCTGAGTGTCAGACAATATGGAGTAGACTGTCACAGGTATTTAAAGTTAAACCTGAGTGTCAGTATGGAGTAGATTGTTACAGGTATTTAAAGTTAAACCTGAGTGTCAGTATGGAGTAGAGTGTTACAGGTATTTAAAGTTGAACCTGAGTGTCAGTATGGAGTAGAGTGTTACAGGTATTTAAAGTTAAACCTGAGTGTCAGTATGGAGTAGATTGTTACAGGTATTTAAAGTTAAACTGAGTGTCAGTATGGGAGTAGAGTGTAACAGGTATTTAAAAGTTAAACCTGAGTGTCAGACAATATGTAGTAGACTGTCACAGGTATTTAAAGTTAAACCTGAGTGTCAGTATGGAGTAGATTGTTACAGGTATTTAAAGTTAAACCTGAGTGTCAGTATGGAGTAGATTGTTACAGGTATTTAAAGTTAAACCTGAGTGTCAGTATGGAGTGGAGTGTTACAAGTATTTAAAGTTAAAACTGAGTGTCAGTAAGGAGTGGAGTGTTACAAGTATTTAAAGTTAAAACTGAGTGTCAGTAAGGAGTAGAGTGTTACAGGTATTTAAAGTTAAAACTGAGTGTCAGTAAGGAGTAGAGTGTTACAGGTATTTAAAGTTAAACCTGAGTGTCAGTATGGAGTAGACTGTTACAGGTATTTAAAGTTAAGCCTGAGTGTCAGTATGGAGTGGAGTGTTACAGGTACTTAAAGTTAATAACATGTTAGTGACTGGCAAAAATATTTACACATGTTTAAAAGAATTTTCAGTTGTTATGTCAGTGTTTATCTCTTGATGATTGAATTAGGTTTGTAACAACAGTTTTCAGTTATTATTTCATTGTTTGAATCATAATCACTGGTTCAGGCATGTGTACTTTGTTTAATATTACAGGAAGAATCGAAAACACAGACAGAAGTACAGTCACACTAAAAAAGTGAGGCCAAAACGAAATGCTGCAAGGAAAGGGTGTATGTATTTTAATTATCACATGGAGAGTTAATGTGGATTACCAGTTGTTTATATTTCTAATTATCACATGGACAGTTAATGTGGATTACCAGTTGTTTATATTTGTAATTATCACATGGACAGTTAATGTGGATTACCAGTTGTTTATATTTGTAATTATCACATGGACAGTTAATGTGGATTACCAGTTGTTTATATTTGTAATTATCACATGGAGAGTTAATGTGGATTACCAGTTGTTTATATTTGTAATTATCACATGGACAGTTAATGTGGATTACCAGTTGTTTATATTTGTAATTATCACATGGAGAGTTAATGTGGATTACCAGTTGTTTATATTTGTAATTATCACATGGACAGTTAATGTGGATTACCAGTTGTTTATATTTGTAATTATCACATGGAGAGTTAATGTGGATTACCAGTTGTTTATATTTGTAATTATCACATGGAGAGTTAATGTGGATTACCAGTTGTTTATATTTCTAATTATCACATGGACAGTTAATGTGGATTACCAGTTGTTTATATTTCTAATTATCACATGGACAGTTAATGTGGATTACCAGTTGTTTATATTTCTAATTATCACATGGACAGTTAATGTGGATTACCAGTTGTTTATATTTCTAATTATCACATGGACAGTTAATGTGGATTACCAGTTGTTTATATTTCTAATTATCACATGGACAGTTAATGTGGATTACCAGTTGTTTATATTTCTAATTATCACATGGAGAGTTAATGTGGATTACCAGTTGTTTATATTTGTAATTATCACATGGACAGTTAATGTGGATTACCAGTTGTTTATATTTCTAACACACTGAGTTAGTTTTTTTTTTAATTTTATGAAAATATTTTCGTATATTTCTATACTAAACTTTTCTAAACTCAAATAATTATATTAATAATAAACATTTTAAAACTTTTGTGTGTGTGATTTTATCATTTTTATTCTTGTAGAGCACTTTTCAGAAAATTCATCATTGATGTATGTTTTCCGTGTATCAGAAACAATTAAACATCCATTCTTACATCTTATATTTTTTGTAGGTCAAAAGCAACAAGCAGATAATGAGGACAGTGATAGTTACATAGATGATTCAGATGTTTATGAACCTTCAGATTCTGATTCAGACTGGAATCCAGATGAAGAAAGTGATGAAGATATCGGCAGACTAGTCAGAGAAGCTAAAGGTTTTATGAAAAACAAACGCCTGTAGAAGAAATAAGTCATTTCATAACTTTTTAACATTATTATACAGAATTGTTGAGTAATATATTTTATCATAATGTAAATAATATAGCCACTTTATCTTTTCTTTGATTTTATAGTTTGTGTACAGTAAATTAATATTTTGAAATTACACATTCAGTAGAAATATTAAATAATTATTACAGTTTATGACAATATTGAAAAAAGTGTGGTTCATGTTTGAAGAGAATTGGCTGTTGAAACTTGCATTCCAGCACAAGTAATTGTTAAAGAAATAAAATATATCTAGTTTATCTTTATTACAGAAACAAAGTAATAAACCTGGTTTATCGTCATTACATAAACAAAGTAATAAACCTGGTTTATCGTCATTACATAAAGTAATAAACCTGGTTTATCATCATTACATAAACAAAGTAATAAACCTGGTTTATCGTCATTACAGAAAGAACATAGTAAACCTGGTTTATCATCATTACAGAAAGAACATAGTAAACCTGGTTTATCATCATTACATAAACAAAGTAATAAACCTGGTATATCATGATTACAGAAACAAAGTAATAAACCTGGTTTTTCATCAATGTAAGTGGTAATTTCTTTTATATTAATTTTACCGCTCATGATAGTAACACTGATGTATGTAAGTGATAGTATTTTGAGTTCTGTTAGTCATTGGGCCATTTCAGTATATTTTCAATGTACATCTTACATGAAATATTTCATTCCTACTGACTGTACATTTGGTGTAGTCAGAATAGGTATTTTTTATTTGAGCAAATAATGTTTACAGTATGTCCAGTCTTGTTTCCTTAAATTTCATTTTACAATCCCCGTTAGCTGGTTTGTAAGTTCTAAATTTTCTTATCTTGTTTGTCGACTTTTTTAATGCCAAACAATGTGTAAAGGATTACTTGATATCTAATTTTATACATTATACTGATTATAAAGACAGATAATAGCTACAGCTCATGATGATTCACTGTAGCTATTGACTATTTGATCACATCAGTTTTAATGTAAAAGGTTAAGCTGCAACTGAAGATTGTCATGGAGATTTCTTTGAGAATATAAAAGACATTTATAATTTCTGTAAACTAAATTATATATATATATATATTGTATTGCAACTGGCAAATATATTCCTAGACTAAGACACAACCCCCATTAAGCAAAGAGAAACATTTTACCAGTGGAAAAGCAGCCTTTTGAAATAAAACATATATTTCTAAAACATTTGTTTAAATAAACCTTTGTGTCTCTTTTAAAATAATTATTCTCTGACTGTATAATATGTTTTTATTTTAACCATTTCTCCACTTCGTATGTATTATAAGTTTTAGTTCTCTAAAGACAATGATTGAATAGTGTAGAACGTATTGTTACAATCATCTATTATTACATGGTTATTACTGTTTTACCCTGTATTTAAGTTGTTTTTTTTTAAAGGAACACCAGATGTTTGTAATAAAGCAACCTTCAAGTGTTAATAACAACATTGTTTACATTAGAATTACGACATTTTAAGGTTGGTTATGTGACATACAGAAGAAACAAATCAACTTTTCCTGTGACCCTCGTTGTACCTTATTTAGTAATTTATAAAAGGTTTAGGTGTAATACACAAAACGGATTTTGTTGTGGGCTGGAAAGAAGAAAAACTAACGGGTTGTTTTAAGTCAATTCTTTTCTTATAAGGCTAACGCGTGCATTTTTATAAGTGTGCAACCTTAGTAGTCAACAGTTAAGATTTAATCATTACTGTTTAAGATGCTTTTCCTTCTATTAGGTTATGTACAACTCATACTATAAACCATTGTGGTTCCTAATATAAAAAATCTAAAACAGCTGTTGAAAGAGAACAATAAACATTCAAGAGGTTAACATAGATTATTGTTTGGATTTTGATAGCTGTTATCATATAATATAAAAGTATTCAACAGGTTACAAAATAATGTCTTGGCTTTTCCTAGTTACCAAAGTATACAAAAATATTCAAGATGTTAACAAATGTTATATTTTGGTTTTCAAAGCAGTTAAATATAAAAATATTGAAGAGATTAACATAGGTTACAGCTTGAAAAAGAGACATGATTTATAGCTGTATGAAGGTTAACATATTTAATGAATGATATGCAACTAAAGAAATCATAGAATATACTTAATAATTTATGAATGAGCATCAGTCACGTATTGACTTCATTTAGACCGTGTTTCTGCTTCCTTAAATGGATAATCAATTTGTTTAACTTACATGATTATTTTTGTATAAATATTCTTGAAGTAATATTAATAACACAAATAATTAAAATATCTCTCAAGAATACAAATAACATGAATCAATAATAAATCAGTTTTCTTGATTTATGAAACACTCAAATAATTAGTGAGTCTTTTCAGTGGAACAGTGCTTTTAAAGTGAGCAAGTTTTGTTTATCAGTTAAATTAATACTCTAGGTTTTGAGTTTATGTTTAAATTCTAGAGATAGGACAAATATCATATGTACTGGAGAAATTTAATAAGTGATTATTTATCAATATTTAGGCTAGACATGATAAGTACGATATTTACAAAAGAAAATGAATATGCCTATGACTTGAGCACTATTTATTGATATTCAACAAAGTAGCAGATATAGAAGTACCATATGTACAACACACGTTACTGTTTAGTGTTCTTTAAAGTTTTTAATTTGTGAAGTCATTTAATTTGTAAAACAGTAGTTGGAAGGTTGGGTATGTTATACTAAGGTAAGTTTGACTATAAAGAAATCATAAACTCACGTGACAAACAGCCGTTATAAAGTAACGGAATGAAATGTATAACAACTACATTTTATCACTGGTGGAGGCCTAGCATAGCCAGGTGGTTAGGGGCACTCGAGTCTTAATCTGAAGGTCACGGGTTCAAATCTTCGTCACACTTAACATGCTTAACCTTTCAGCTGTGTGGACCTTATAATGTTACGGTCAATCCCACTATTCGGCGGTAAAAGATTAGTCCAAGAGTTGGCAGTGGATGGTGACTAGCTGCCTTCCCTCTAGTTTTACATTGCTAAATTAGGGACGGCTAGTGCAGATAGCCCTCATGTGTGTGTGTTTTCTTATAGCAAAGCCACATTGGGCTATTTGTTGAGCCCACCAAGGGGAATTGAACCCCTAATTTTAGCGTTGTAAATCCTAAACTTACTGCTGTACTAGCGGGGGGTTCCCTTGTGTAGCTTTTCGCAATTTTCAAAAAACACACGGTGCTTTTAGAAAGAATATGCAACAGCCGTATTGTGTGTAATATATTCACATACTCGGGTCATAAAGATGTGTTCAGTTTGGGGGATTTAGAGTACCAATAAGGATAGTATTTATTGCACTTAACGGCATTGTAAGTAATGGAATCTAAAACTTGTGGTGCCACTGTCTACCAGAAAGAAAGGTTTTGTAAATAGTAAACAAAATTATTTATTTCATTACAGGTGTAGAAACAAAACATTCATTAGCAAAAGACATTCACGTGCAATGAGAAACATTCAAGAAAGATCTCCATCTAAAAGTGTGGCACAAATTATGCGTAACATGTATCTTTGAACTATTGCATACCTCAAGTGGTTAGAGAATGAATCAGGGAATCACTTTTTACATAAAAAGTTGTACTTTTCTAGTCATGGAGTCAGTAACTGAGGATTTTTATGCAGTTGTATTGTTAAAACGGAGACTACTCTCATCCTGTTACAATAACTAGACTATGGAAAGCTACTCAGAGAAGGGTGTGCTTTGGACACTAACGACAGTCTTACAGTGGAGTCTGTTTTGTCATAGTATCAACAACTTGAGGCTTGTTTCTCAACAACTACTGTATGACTGTTTACTCTCACGAAATTAGAAGCACACTTTGTAGTGAGGAGAGGAACCAAACACTTGAGAATGACCAAGTGCAACATTATTCCATGTCAGGACTATTGGACCCTCATGCTAATGGCATTAATGACACAATTACATGATGAAGTGGATCATGTAATTACAGTTCTTGAATGCACGTCCGATGAAAGAATTGCTTGTCAAGAATATCTTCATAAAGTGCTTGTACCATTATTATATGGTATATTTTATTGGCAGCAGACCCCAACAACTAGTCTATAATTATACACAGTCCCATTGGGAAAACACTTGACTGTAATGTCACCAAAAGACTACCCCTAAATCGCCTTTTATTCTCCTACCACACCAACAATAACACTTAAACTAACGCTATAACTAATGCGATCACTGACAAAATCAAAGAAACAATACTCAGCTAAACACGCAACCTAGATTCCAGCTTCTGGTAACTTATACCAGAAATCCATCGGGCTAGGCCCAGCATCGCCAGGTGAATTAAGGCTTTTGGCTCGTAATCTGAGGATCACGGTTTCGAATCCCCATCGCACCAAACATGCTCGCCCTTTCAGCCATGGGGGTGTTATAATGGGATGGTCAATCCCACTATTCATTGTTAAAAGAGCAGCCCAAGAATTGGCAGCAGGGTGGTGATGACTAGCTGCCTCTCACTTTAGTCTTACACTGCTAAATTAGGGACGGTTAACGCAGATAGCCCTTGAGTAGCTTTGCGCAAATTAAAAACAAAAAACCATCGGGCTAATATTAAAAGAAGACGAGTTCGTCACACAAGCAACAACAAGTAAAACAGCGAAAATAAGAACAGTCATAAACGTATCAAACAACAGAAATAAAACCTCTGGTACACTGTTTACAGATGTGTATCAAACAACAGAAATAAAACCACTGGTACACTGTTTACAGATGTGTATCAAACAGAAATAAAACCACTGGTACACTGTTTACAGATGTGTATCAAACAGCAGAAATAAAACCACTGGTACACTGTTTACAGATGTGTATCAAACAGAAATAAAACCACTGGTACACTGTTTACAGATGTGTATCAAACAACAGAAATAAAACCACTGGTGCACTGTTTACAGA
The DNA here is from genome assembly GCF_004210375.1 of Tachypleus tridentatus. NCBI lineage: Eukaryota > Metazoa > Arthropoda > Merostomata > Xiphosura > Limulidae > Tachypleus > Tachypleus tridentatus. The sequence continues at coordinate 6,750,347 of NW_027467777.1, read as the reverse complement.
TGTATCAAACAACAGAAGGAATAGGACCACTGGTACACTGTTTACAGATGTGTATCAAACAACAGAAATAAAACCACTGGTACACTGTTTACAGATGTGTATCAAATAAGAAAATAAAACCACTGGTACACTGGTTACAGATTCTTCACACTAACAGAAACTGCTACCCCAAATCCTTCATCACCATCTACAAGGTCAACATTCGATCCCTTCTCCACACTAACAGAAACTGCTACCTCAACTCCTTCATCACCATCTACAAAGTAAACATTCGATCCCTTCTCCACACAAACAGAAACTGCTTACCTCAAATCCCTTCATAACCATCTACAAAGTCAACATTCGATCCTTCTTCTTTTCACTTCCAACAGAAACTGGATACCTCAAATCCTTCATCATACATCTACAAGGTCAACATTCGATCCCTTCTCCACACCAACAGAAACTGCTACTTAAATTCCTTCATCACCATCTACAAGTGTCAAATATTCTGATCCTTTCTCCACACTAACAGAAACTGCTACTCTCAAATCCTTCATCACCATCTACAAAGTCAACATTCGATCCTTCTTCTTCACTCATAACAATAGAAATCTGATACTCTCAAATCCTTCATCATCATCTACAAGGGACAATATTTGATCCCTTTTCTTCACACTAACAGAAACTGTTACCTCCTAAATTGTTCATCACTATCTAAAGGGTCAAAATTGATCCTTTTCCACACTAATAGAAACTGCTACCTCAAATCTGTCATCACCATCTACAAGGTCAACATTCGATCCCTTCTCCACTTTTACTAACAGAAACTGCTACACCAAATCCTTTCGTCACCATCTATAAAGTCAGCATTCGATCCTTTTCCACACTAACAGAAACTGCTACCTCATTACTTCATCACCATTTCCACTTAAGGTCAACATCTGATCCCTTTCTCCACACTAATGAAACTATCACCTCTTAAATTGTTCATCATCATCTACAAGGTCAACACTCTGATCCTCTTCTCCACACTAACAGAAACTGAGTACCTCAAATTGTTCATCACCATCTACAAAGTCAGTATTCGATCCCTTTCTTCACACTAACAGAAACTGCTACCCCTAAATTCTTTATCACTATCTACAAAGTCAGCATTCGATCCCTTTCTCCACACTAACAGAAATCTGCTTCCTCTAAATTGTCCATCACCATCTACAAATTCAACATTCGATCCCTTTCTCCACACTAACAGAAATTCAAGTACCCAAATCCTTATTACCATCTACAAAGCCAATAACATTCGTTTCACTCTACAGTAAAACAAAATCTGCTTCCCCAAATCCTTCATCTATTTCATCTACAAGGGTCAACATTCGATTCCCATGATCATCTAAAAATCCTGCATATAACCCTTTACACACTGACAGACACTGTTCCATCATTATCTAAAACGTCGACATTCAACCATCTCCACACTAACAAAGACTGCTCCATCATTATCTACAAAGTCAATATTCATCATCTCCCTTCCACACTAACGGATGCTGTCCATCATCATCATCTACAGTCAAGCAATCCTTACCTAAACTAACAGAGACTGTTCCATCATCAACTACAAATTGTACATTCAACATCCTCTCTTACACTCACCAGATGCTGCTCCATCATAATGAATTACATTCAACCCTCTCCACACTAACAGTGACTGTTCCATCATCACCTACAAAGGGTACATTCATCCCTGTCCACACTAACAGAGACTGTTCCATCATCACCTACAAAGGGTACATTCATCCCTGTCCACACTAACAGAGACTGTTCCATCATCACCTACAAAGTGTACATTCATCTCTGTCTACACTAACAGAGACTGTTTAATCATCACCTACAAAGTGTACATTCATCCCTGTCCACACTAACAGAGACTGTTCCATCATCACCTACAAAGGGTACATTCATCCCTGTCCACACTAACAGAGACTGTTCCATCATCACCTACAAAGTGTACATTCATCCCTGTCCACACTAACAGAGACTGTTCCGTCATCACCTACAAAGTGTACATTCAACCCTCTCCACACTAACAGAGACTGTTCCATCATCACCTACAAAGTGTACATTCATCCCTGTCCACACTAACAGAGACTGTTCCATCATCACCTACAAAGGGTACATTCATCTCTGTCCACACTAACAGAGACTGTTCCATCATCACCTACAAAGTGTGCATTCATCCTTTCTCACACTAACAGAGACTGTTCCATCATCACCTACAAAGTGTACATTCATCCCTGTCTCACACTAACAGAGAGACTGTTCCATCATCACCTACAAAGTGTACATTCAACACTCTCCACTTACTAACAGAGACTGTTCCATCATCACCTACAAAGTGTACATTCAACTCTCTCCACACTAACAGAGACTGTTCCATCATCACCTACAAAGTGTACATTCATCCCTGTCCACACTAAGAGAGACTGTTCCATCATCACCTACAAAGGGTACATTCATCCCTGTCCACTCTAACAGAGACTGTTCCATCATCACCTACAAAGGGTACATTCATCCCTGTCCACACTAACAGAGACTGTTCCATCATCACCTACAAAGTGTACATTCATCCCTGTCCACACTAACAGAGACTGTTCCATCATCACCTACAAAGTGTACATTCATCCCTGTCCACACTAACAGAGACTGTTCCATCATCACCTACAAAGTGTACATTCATCCCTGTCCACACTAAGAGAGACTGTTCCATCATCACCTACAAAGGGTACATTCATCCCTGTCCACACTAAGAGAGACTGTTCCATCATCACCTACAAAGGGTACATTCATCCCTGTCCACACTAACAGAGACTGTTCCATCATCACCTACAAGGTGTACATTCAACACTCTCCACACTAACAGAGACTGTTCCATCATCACCTACAAAGTGTACATTCATTCTCCCTCTCCACACTAACAGAGACTGTTCCATCATCACCTACAAAGGTTAACTGCATTCATCCCTGTCCACACTAACAGAGACTGTTCCATCATCACCTACAAAGTGTACATTCATCCCTGTCCACACTAACAGAGACTGTTTCATCATCACCTACAATGTGTACATTCATCCCTGTCCACACTAACAGAGACTGTTCCATCATCACCTACAAAGGGTACATTCATTCCTGTCCACTTTAACAGAGACTGTTCCATCATCACCTACAAAGTGTACATTCAACCCTCTCTCCACACTCAACAGAGACTGCATTCTGCATCACCTACAAAGGGTACATTCATCCCTCTCCACACTAAGAGAGACTGTTCCGTCATCACCTACAAAGTGTACATTCAACACTCTCCACACTAACAGAGACTGTTCCATCATCACCTACAAAGTGTACATTCATCCCTCTCCACACTAAGAGAGACTGTTCCGTCATCACCTACAAAGGGTACATTCATCCCTGTCCACACTAACAGAGACTGTTCCATCATCACCTACAAAGTGTACATTCAACCCTCTCCACACTAACAGAGACTGTTCCATCATCACCTACAAAGTGTACATTCATCCCTCTCCACACTAACAGAGACTGTTCCATCATCACCTGCAAAGTGTACATTCATCCCTGTCCACACTAACAGAGACTGTTCCATCATCACCTACAAAGGGTACATTCATCCCTGTCCACACTAACAGAGACTGTTCCATCATCACCTACAAAGTGTACATTCATCCCTGTCCACACTAACAGAGACTGTTCCATCATCACCTACAAAGTGTATATTCATCCCTGTCCACACACTAACAGAGACTGTTCCATCATCACCTACAAGTGTGTACATTCATCCCTGTCCACACTAACAGAGACTGTTCCATCATCACCTACAAAGGGTACATTCATCCCTGTCCACACTTCAACAGAGACTGTTCCATCATCACTCTGCCAAAGTGTAACATTCAATCCCTTCTACACAACAGAGAGACTGTTCCATCATCACCTGCAAAGTGTACATTCAACCCTGTCCACACTAACAGAGGACTGTTCTGTCATCTACAAAGTGTACATTCAACCCTCTCCACACTAACAGAGACTGTTCCATCATCACCTACAAAGTGTACATTCATCCCTGTCCACACTAACAAGAGACTGTTCCATCATCACCTACAAGGTGTACATTCATCCCTGTCCACACTAACAGAGACTGTTCCATCATCACCTACAAAGTGTACATTCATCCTGTCCACACTAACAGAGACTGTTCCATCATCACTCTACAAAGTGTACATTCAACTCTCTCCACACTAACAGAGACTGTTCCATCATCACCTACAAAGTGTACATTCATCCCTGTCCACACTAACAGAGACTGTTCCATCATCACCTACAAAGTGTACATTCATCCCCGTCCACACTAACAGAGACTGTTCCATCATCACCTACAAAGTGTACATTCATCCCTGTCCACACAATAGAGAGACTGTTCCATCACTGCCACAAAGTGTACATTCAACTCTTCTCCACACCTAAGAGAGACTGTTCCATCATCACCTACAAAGGTTACATTCATCCCTGTCCACACTCAAGAGAGACTGTTCCATCATCACCTACAAAGTGTACATACATTCATCCCTTCGTCCGTCACTGTTCAGAGAGAGTTCCATCATCACCTACAAAGGGTACATTCATCCCCTCGTCCACATCTAACAGAGACTGTTCCATCATCACCTGTAAAAGGTACATTCACTCCTGTCCACACTAACAGAGACTGTTCCATCATCACCTACAAAGTGTACATTCAACTCTCTCCACACTAACAGAGACTGTTCCATCATCACCTACAAAGTGTATATTCATCCCTCTCCACATTTAGAGAGACTGTTCCGTCATCACCTACAAAGTGTACATTCAACACTCTCCACACTAACAGAGACTGTTCCATCATCACCTACAAAGTGTACATTCATCCCTCTCCACACTAACAGAGACTGTTCCATCATCACCTACAAAGTGTACATTCAACCCCTCTCCACACACTAAGAGAGACTGTTCCATCATCACCTACAAAGGGTACATTCATCCCCCGTCCACACTAACAGAGACTGTTCCATCATCACCTACAAAGGGTACATTCATCCCTGTTCACACTAACAGAGACTGTTCCATCATCACCTACAAAGTGTACATTCATCCCCTGTCCACACTAACAGAGACTGTTCCATCATCACCTACAAAGTGTACATTCATCCCTGTCCACACTAACAGAGACTGTTCCATCATCACCTACAAAGTGTACATTCATCCCTGTCCACACTAACAGAGACTGTTCCATCATCACCTACAAAGTGTACATATCTATCCTGTCCACACTAACAGAGACTGTTCCATCATCACCTACAAAGTGTACATTCAACCCCTCGTCCACACTAACAGAGACTGTTCCATCATCACCTACAAGGTACATTCATCCCTGTCCACACTACAACAGAGACTGTTCCATCATCACCTACAAGTGTGTACATTCATCCCTGTCCACACTAACAGAGACTGTTCCATCATCACCTACAAAGTGTGTACATTCATCCCTCTATTCACACTAACAGAGACTGTTCCATCATCACCTACAAAGTGTACATTCAACCCTCTCCACACTAACAGAGACTGTTCCATCATCACCTACAAAGTGTGTACATTCATCCCTGTCTCCACACTAACAGAGACTGTTCCTCTCATCACCTACAAAGTGTACATTCATCCCTCTCCACACTAACAGACTGTTCCATCATCACCTACAAAGTGTACATTCATCCCTGTCCACACTAACAGAGACTGTTCCATCATCACCTACAAAGTGGTTACATTCATCCCCTGTCCACACTCTAACAGAGACTGTTCCATCATCACCTACAAAGTGTACATTCATCCCCTGTCCACACTAACAGAGACTGTTCCATCATCACCTACAAAGTGTACATTCATCCCTGTCCACACTAACAGAGACTGTTCCATCATCACCTACAAAGTGTACATTCATCCCTGTCCACACTCCAAGAGAGACTGTTCCATCATCACCTACAAGGTGGTACATTCATCCCTGTCCACACACTAAGTGTTCCATCATCACCTACAAGTGTACATTCAACCCTTCCACACTAACAGAGACTGTTCCATCATCACCTACAAAGTGTACATTCAACCCTTTCTCACTAACAGAGACTGTTCCATCATCACCTACAAAAGTGTACATTCATCCCTGTCCACACTAAAGAGACTGTTCCATCATCACCTACAAAGTGTACATTCATCCCTGTCCCACGCACTAACAGAGACTGTTCCATCATCACCTACAAGGTGTACATTCATCCCTGTCCACACTAACAGAGACTGTTCCATCATCACCTACAAGGTGTACATTCATCCCCTGTCCACACTAACAGAGACTGTTCCATCATCACCTACAAAGTGTACATCTATCCCTGTACACTAACAGAGAGACTGTTCCCATCATCACCTGCACAAAGTGTACATTCATCCTCTCTACACTAAGAGAGACTGTTCCATCATCACCTACAAAGGGTACATTCATCACTTCTCCACACTAACAGACTGTTCCATCATCACCTACAAAGTGTACATTCAACCCTGTCCACACTAACAGAGACTGTTCCATCATCACCTACAAAGTGTGTACATCTCATCCCTGTCCACACTAACAGAGACTGTTCCATCATCACCTACAAAGTGTACATTCATCCCTCTCCACACCTAACAGAGACTGTTCCATCATCACCTACAAAGGGTACATTCAACTCCTGCTTCACTCTAACAGGAGACATGTTCCATCTCATCACCTACAAGGTGTACATTCATCCTCTGTCCACACTAACAGAGACTGTTCCATCATCACCTACAAAGTGTACATTCATCCCTCTCCACACTAACAGACTGTTCCATCATCACCTACAAAGTGTACATTCATCCCTCTGTCCACACTAACAGAGACTGTTCCATCATCACCTACAAAGTTTACATCATCCCTGTCCACACTAACAGAGACTGTTCATCATCTACAAAGTGTGTACATTCATTCCCTTTCCACACTAACAGAGACTGTTCCATCATCACCTACAAAGTGTACATTCATCCCTGTCCACACTAACAGAGACTGTTCCATCATCACCTGTAGCAAGGGTACATTCATCTCTGTCCACACTAACAGAGACTGTTCCATCATCACCTACAAAGTGTACATTCATCCCTGTCCACACCAAGCAGAGACTGTTCCATCATCACCTACAAAGGGTACATTCATCCCTGTCCACACTAGAGACTGTTCCATCATCACCTACAAAGTGTACATTCATCCCTGTCCACACTAACAGAGACTGTTCCATCATCACCTACCAAAGTGTACATTCAACCCTCTCCACACTAACAGAGACTGTTCCATCATCACCTACAAGGTGTACATTCATCCCTGTCCACACTAACAGAGACTGTTCCATCATCACCTGCAAAAGTGTACATTCATCCCTGTCCACACTAACAGAGACTGTTCCATCATCACCTACAAAGTGTACATTCATCCCTCTCCACACTAAAGAGAGACTGTTCCATCATCACCTGCCAAAGTGTACATTCAACCTTCCTCCACACTAACAGAGACTGTTCCACATCACCTACAAAGTGTAATTCATCCCTCTCCACACTAACAGACTGTTCCATCATCACCTACAAAGTGTACATTCATCCCTCCACACTAACAGAGACTGTTCCATCATCACCTACAAAGCATTCATCCTCCACACTAAGAGAGACTGTTCCATCATCACCTACAAAAGGTACATTCATCCTCGTCCACACTAAGAGAGACTGTTCCTGTCATCACCTACAAAGTGTACATTCACCTCTCGTCACTTTAACAGAGACTGTTCCATCATCACCTACAAAGTGTACATTCAACCCTCTCCACACTAACAGAGACTGTTCCATCATCACCTACAAAGTGTATTTTGCATCCTCTCCACACTAAGAGAGACTGTTCCATCATCACCTACAAAGTGTACATTCAACCCTCTCCACTCAACAGAGACTGTTCCATCATCACCTACAAAGTGTACATTCATTCCCTCTCCACTACTAACAGAGACTGTTCCATCATCACCTACAAAGTGTACATTCATCCCTGTCCACACTAACAGAGACTGTTCCATCATCACCTACAAGTGTACATTCATCCCTGTCCACTTCTAACAGAGACTGTTCCATCATCACCTACAAAGTGTACATTCATTCCTGTCCACACTAACAGAGACTGTTCCATCACCACTCACCTACAAGGTGTACATTCAACCCTCTCCACACTAACAGAGACTGTTCCATCATCACCTACAAAGTGTACATTCATCCCTTTCCACACTAACAGAGACTGTTCCATCATCACCTACAAAGTGTACATTCATCCCTGTCCACACTAACAGAGACTGTTCCATCATCACCTACAAAGTGTGTACATTCATCCCTGTCCACACCTAACAGAGACTGTTCCATCATCACTACAAAGTGTACATTCATCCCTGTCCACACTAACAGAGACTGTTCCATCATCACCTACAAAGTGTACATTATCCTCTCCACACTAACAGAGACTGTTCCATCATCACCTACAAAGTGTACATTCATCCCTGTCCACACAAACAGAGACTGTTCCATCATCACCACCACAAGGTGTACATTCATCCCTGTCCACACTAACAGAGACTGTTCCATCATCACCTACAAAGTGTACATTCATCCCTGTCCACACTAACAGAGACTGTTCCATCATCACCTACAAAGGGTATCTATTCGTCTCTTCCACACACTAACAGAGACTGTTCCATCATCACCTACAAAGTGTACATTCAACCCTCTCCACACTAACAGAGACTGTTCCATCATCACCTACAAAGTGTACATTCAACCCTGTCCACACTAACAGAGACTGTTCCATCATCACCTACAAAGTGTACATTCATCCCTCTCCACACTAACAGAGACTGTTCCATCATCACCTGCCAAAAGGTATGCCCATCCCTGTCCACACTAACAGAGACTGTTCCATCATCACCTACAAAGTGTACATTCCACCCTCTCCACACTAACAGAGACTGTTCCATCATCACCTACAAAGGGTACATTCATCCTCTCTCCACACTAACAGAGACTGTTCCATCATCACCTACAAAGTGTACATTCATCCCTGTCCACACTAACAGAGACTGTTCCATCATCACCCTACAAAGTGTACATTCATCCTCTGTCCACACTAACAGAGACTGTTCCATCATCACCTCCAAAGTGTACATTCATCCCTCTCCTCACCCACCAAGAGACTGTTCCATCATCACCTACAAAGTGTACATTCATCCCTGTCCACACCAACAGAGACTGTTCCATCATCACCTACAAAGTGTACATTCATCCCTGTCCACACACTAAGAGAGACTGTTCCATCATCACCTACAAAGGGTACATTCATCTCCTGTCCACACTAACAGAGACTGTTCCATCATCACCTACAAAGTGTACATTCATCCCTCGTCCACACCTAACAGAGACTGTTCCATCATCACCTACAAAGTGTACATTCAACCCTGTCCACACTAACAGAGACTGTTCCATCATCACCTACAAAGTGTACATTCAACACTCCTCCACACTAACAGAGACTGTTCCATCATCACCTACAAAGTGTATATTCATCCCTCTCCACACTAACAGAGACTGTTCCATCATCACCTACAAAGTGTACATTCAACCCTGTCCACACTAACAGAGACTGTTCCATCATCACCTGCCAAAGTGTACATTCATCCTCTCCACACCTAACAGAGACTGTTCCATCATCACCTACAAAGTGTACATATTCAATCCCTCTCCATTATCTAACAGAGACTGTTCCATCATCACCTACAAAGTGTACATTCATCCCCTGTCCACACTAACAGAGACTGTTCCATCATCACCTACAAAGTGTACATTCATCCCTGTCCACACTAACAGAGACTGTTCCATCATCACCTACAAAGTGTACATTCATCCCTGTCCACACTAACAGAGACTGTTCCATCATCACCTACAAAGGGTACATTCATCCCCCTGTCCACACTAACAGAGACTGTTCCATCATCACCTACAAAGTGTACATTCAACACTCTCCACACTAACAGAGACTGTTCCATCATCACCTACAAAGTGTACATTCATCCCTGTCCACACTAACAGAGACTGTTCCATCATCACTCTACAAGGTGTACATTCATCCCTGTCCACACTAACAGAGACTGTTCCATCATCACCTACAAAGTGTACATTCATCCCTGTCCACACTAACAGAGACTGTTCCATCATCACTCACAAAGTGTACATCTATTCCCTGTCCACACTAACAGAGACTGTTCCATCATCACCTACAAAGGGTACATCTTCATCCCTGTCCACACTAACAGAGACTGTTCCATCATCACCTACAAAGTGTATTCATCCCTGTCTCCACTAACAGAGACTGTTCCATCATCACCTACAAAGTGTACATTCAATCCCTCTCCACACTAACAGAGACTGTTCCATCATCACCTGCAAAGTGTACATTCAATCCTGTCCACACTAACAGAGACTGTTCCATCATCACCTACAAAGTGTACATTCAACCCTCTCCACACTAACAGACTGTTCCATCATCACCCAACCTCTCCACACTAACAGAGACTGTTCCATCATCACCTACAAAGTGTACATTCATCCTCTCCACAACTAAGAGAGACTGTTCCATCATCACCTACAAAGTGTACATTCAACCCTCCTCCACACTAACAGAGACTGTTCCATCATCACCTACAAAGTGTACATTCAACCCTGTCCACACTAACAGAGACTGTTCCATCATCACCTACAAAGTGTATTCATTCATCCTCTGTCCACACTAACAGTGACTGTTCCATCATCACTCTACAAAGTGTACATTCATCCCCTGTCCACACTAACAGAGACTGTTCCATCATCACCTACAAGTGTACATTCATCCCTGTCCACACTAACAGAGACTGTTCCATCATCACCCTACAAAAGGTACATTCATCCTGTCTCCACACTCAACAGAGACTGTTCCATCATCACCTACAAAGTGTACATTCAACCCTCTCCACACTAACAGAGACTGTTCCATCATCACCCACAAAGTGTACATTCATCCCTGTCCACACCTAACAGAGACTGTTCCATCATCACCTACAAAGTGTACATTCATCACTGTTCCACACTAACAGAGACTGTTCCATCATCACCTACAAAGTGTACATTCATCCCTGTTCACACTAACAGAGACTGTTCCATCATCACTACAAAGTGTACATTCATCCTGTGTCACACTACCAAGAGACTGTTCCATCATCACCTACAAAGGGTACATTCATCCTGTCCACACTAACAGAGACTGTTCCATCATCACCTACAAAGTGTACATTCATTCCTCGTCTCCACTCAAGAGAGACTGTTCTGTCATCATCACCTGCCAAAAGGGTACATATCATTCCTGTTCCACTTCAACAGAGACTGTTCCATCATCACCTACAAAGTGTACATTCAACCCTGTCCACACTAACAGAGACTGTTCCATCATCACCTGCAAAGTGTACATTCAACTCCTCTCCACACTAAAGAGAGACTGTTCCATCATCACTCTAACAAAGTGTACATTCAACCCTTTCCACACTAACAGAGACTGTTCCATCATCACCTGCAAAGTGTACATTCATCCCTGTCCACACTCTAACAGAGACTGTTCCATCATCACCTACAAAGGGTACATATCATATCCCTGTCCACACTAAGAGAGACTGTTCCATCATCACCTACAAAGTGTACATTCATCCCTCTCCACACTAACAGAGACTGTTCCATCATCACCTACAAAGTGTGTTATCATCCTGTCCACACTAACAGAGACTGTTCCATCATCACCTACAAAGTGTACATTCAACACTCTCCACACTAACAGAGACTGTTCCATCATCACCTACAAAGTGTACATTCAACCCTGTCCTTCCACACTAACAGAGACTGTTCCATCATCACCTACAAAGTGTATTATCATCCCTGTCCACACTAACAGAGACTGTTCCATCATCACCTACAAAGTGTACATTCATCCCTGTCCACACTAACAGAGACTGTTCCATCATCACCTACAAAGTGTACATTCATCCCTGTCCACACTAACAGAGACTGTTCCATCATCACCTACAAAGTGTACATTCATCCCTGTCCACACTCAACAGAGACTGTTCCATCATCACCCAAAAGTGTACATTCATCCTGTCCACACTAACAGAGACTGTTCCATCATCACCTACTGTACATTCATCCCTGTCCACACTAACAGAGACTGTTCCATCATCACCTACAAAGTGTACATTCATCCCGTCCACACTAACAGAGACTGTTCCATCATCACCTACAAAGTGTACATTCATCCTCTCCACACTAAAGAGACTGTTCCATCATCACCTACAAAGTGTACATTCAACCCTTCCACACTAACAGAGACTGTTCCATCATCACCTACAAAGTGTACATTCATCCCTCTCCACTCCAACAGAGACTGTTCCATCATCACCTACAAAGTGTACATTCATCCTTCCACACTAACAGAGACTGTTCCATCATCACCTACAAAGTGTACATTCATCCCAGTCCACACTAACAGAGACTGTTCCATCATCACCTACAAAGTGTACATTCATCCTTGTCCACACTAACAGAGACTGTTCCATCATCACCTACAAAGTGTACATCATCCCTGTCCACACTAACAGAGACTGTTCCATCATCACCTACAAAGTGTACATTCATCCCCTGTCCACACTAAGAGAGACTGTTCCATCATCACCTACAAAGTGTACATTCAACTCTCCACACTAACAGAGACTGTTCCATCATCACCTACAAAGTGTACATATCATCCCTGTCCACACTAAGAGAGACTGTTCCATCATCACTCACAAAGTGTACATTCAACACTCTCCACACTAACAGAGACTGTTCCATCATCACCTACAAAGTGTACATTCATCCCTGTCCACACTAACAGAGACTGTTCCATCATCACCTACAAAGTGTACATTCATCCCTGTCCACACTAACAGAGACTGTTCCATCATCACCTACAAAGTGTACATTCATCCCTGTCCACACTAACAGAGACTGTTCCATCATCACCTACAAAGTGTACATTCATCCCTGTCCACACTAACAGAGACTGTTCCATCATCACCTACAAAGTGTACATTCATCCCTGTCCACACTAACAGAGACTGTTCCATCATCACCTACAAAGTGTACATTCAATCCCCTCCACACTAATGAGACTGTTCCATCATCACCTACAAAGTGTACATTCATCCCGTCTCACACTAACAGAGACTGTTCCATCATCACCTACAAAGTGTACATTCATCCCTGTCCACACTAACAGAGACTGTTCCATCATCACCTACAAAGTGTACATTCATCCTGTCCACACTAACAGAGACTGTTCCATCATCACCTACAAAGTGTACATTCATCCCTGTCCACACTAACAGAGACTGTTCCATCATCACCTACAAAGTGTACATCTCATCCTGTCCACACTAACAGAGACTGTTCCATCATCACCTACAAAGTGTACATTCAACCCTCTCCACACTAACAGAGACTGTTCCATCATCACCTACAAAGTGTACATTCAACCCTCTCCACACTAACAGAGACTGTTCCGTCATCACCTACAAAGTGTACATTCATCCCTGTCCACACTAAGAGAGACTGTTCCATCATCACCTGCAAAGTGTACATTCATCCCTGTCCACACTAACAGAGACTGTTCCATCATCACTCTACAAAGTGTACATATTCATCCCTGTCTGTCACTCAACAGAGACTGTTCCATCATCACCTACAAAGGGTACATTCATTCCTGTCCACACTAACAGAGACTGTTCCATCATCACCTACAAAGGTGTACATTCAACCCTCTCTCCACACTAACAGAGACTGTTCCATCATCACCTACAAAGTGTACATTCAACCCTCTCCACACTAACAGAGACTGTTCCATCATCACCTACAAAGTGTACATTCAACACTTCTCCACACTAACAGAGACTGTTCCATCATCACCTACAAAGTGTACATTCATCTCTCCACACTAAGAGAGACTGTTCCATCATCACCTACAAAGTGTACATTCAACACTTCCTCCACACTAACAGAGACTGTTCCATCATCACCTACAAAGTGTACATTCAATCCCTCTCCACACTAACAGAGACTGTTCCATCATCACCTACAAAAGTGTACTATATTCATCCCTTCCACACTAACAGAGACTGTTCCATCATCACCTACAAAGTGTACATTCATCCCCTGTCTACTACCTAACAGAGACTGTTCCATCATCACCTACAAAGTGTACATTCATCCCTGTTCACACTAACAGAGACTGTTCCATCATCACCTACAAAGGCTACATTCATTCCTGTCCACACTAACAGAGACTGTTCCATCATCACCTACAAAGTGTACATTCAACCTTCTCCACACTAACAGAGACTGTTCTATCATTTCCACTGCAAAGTATTCATCCCTGTTCACACTAACAGAGACTGTTCCATCATCACCTACAAAGTGTACATTCATCTCCTGTTCACTAACAGAGACTTCCTGTCATCACTCTACAAAGTGTACATTCATCCTCTCCTCACACTAACAGAGACTGTTCCATCATCACCTGCAAAGTGGTACATTCATCCTGTCCACACTAACAGAGACTGTTCCATCATCACCTACAAAGTGTACATTCATCTCTCTCCACACTAACAGAGACTGTTCCATCATCACCTTACAAAGGGTACATTCATCCTGTCACACTAAGAGAGACTGTTCCATCATCACTTACAAAGTGTACATTCATCCCGTTCCACACTAACAGAGACTGTTCCATCATCACCTACAAAGGGTACATTCATTCTCCTGTCCACACTAACAGAGACTGTTCCATCATCACCTACAAAGTGTACATTCAACCCTGTCCACACTAACAGAGACTGTTCCATCATCACCTACAAAGGTGTACATTCATCCCTCTCCACACTAAGAGAGACTGTTCCATCATCACCTACAAAGTGTACATTCAACCCTCTCCACACTAACAGAGACTGTTCCATCATCACCTACAAAGTGTGTACATTCATCCCTCTCCACACTAACAGAGACTGTTCCGTCATCACCTACAAAAAAGTACATTCATCACTGTCCACACTAACAGAGACTGTTCCATCATCACTCTACAAAGTGTAACATTCATCCCTCGTCCACACTAAGAGAGACTGTTCCATCATCACCTACAAAGTGGGTACATTCATCCTGTGTTCATTCATGCCCAAGAGAGTACATTGTTCCATCCTCCACTAACAGAGACTGTTCCATCATCACCTACAAAGTGTACATTCATACCCTGTTCACACTAACAGAGAGACTGTTCCATCATCACCTACAAAGTGTACATTCAACCTTCCCCTCCACACTAACAGAGACTGTTCCATCATCACCTACAAAGTGTACATTCAACCTCTTCCACACTAACAGAGACTGTTCCATCATCACCTACAAAGGGTATCTTCATCCCTGTCCACACTAACAGAGACTGTTCCATCATCACCTACAAAGTGTACATTCATTCTTCCCCTCCACACTAACAGAGACTGTTCCATCATCACCTACAAAGTGTACATTCATCCCTGTCCACACTAACAGAGACTGTTCCATCATCACCTACAAAGTGTGTACATTCTATTCCTGTCTACACTAACAGAGACTGTTCCATCATCACCTACAAAGTGTGTACATTCAACCCTCTCCACACTAACAGAGACTGTTCCATCATCACCTACAAAGTGTACATTCAACCCTCTCCACACTAAGAGAGACTGTTCCATCATCACCTACAAAGTGTACATTCAACCCTCCCCACACCTAACAGAGACTGTTCCATCATCACCTACAAAGTGTACATTCATCCCTGTCCACACTAACAGAGACTGTTCCATCATCACCTACAAAGTGTGTATTCATCCCTCTCCACACACTAACAGAGACTGTTCCATCATCACTTACAAAGTGTGTACATTCAACCCTCTCCACACTAACAGAGACTGTTCCATCATCACCTACAAAGTGTACATTCATCCTTCTCCACACTAATAGAGACTGTTCCATCATCACCTACAAAGTGTACATTCATCCCTGTTCACACTAACAGAGACTGTTCCATCATCACCTACAAAGTGTACATTCATCCCTCGTCCACACTAACAGAGACTGTTCCATCATCACCTACAAAGTACATATTCATCCCCTGTCCACACTAACAGAGACTGTTCCATCATCACTCTACAAAGTGTACATTCAACCCCTTCCACACTAACAGAGACTGTTCCATCATCACCTGCAAAGTGTACATTCATCCCTGTCCACACTAACAGAGACTGTTCCATCATCACCTACAAAGTGTACATATTCATCTCCTGTCCACACCAACAGAGACTGTTCCATCATCACCTACAAAGTGTACATTCATCCCTGTCTACACTAACAGAGACTGTTCCATCATCACCTGCAAAGTGTACATTCATCACTGTCCACACTAACAGAGACTGTTCCATCATCACCTACAAAGGTACATTCATCCCTGTCCACACTAACAGAGACTGTTCCATCATCACTCTACAAAGTGTACATTCATCCCGTCCACACTAAGAGAGACTGTTCCATCATCATCACTACAAAGTGTACATCTCATCCCTGTCTACACTAACAGAGACTGTTCCATCATCACCTGCTACAAGTGGGCTATTCATTCCCTGTCCACACTAACAGAGACTGTTCCATCATCACCTACAAAGTGTACATTCATCCCTGTCTCACACTCAACAGAGACTGTTCCTGTCATCACCTACAAAGTGTACATTCAACCTCTCTCCACACTAACAGAGACTGTTCCATCATCACCTACAAAGTGTACATATTCAACCCTCTCCACACTAAGAGAGACTGTTCCGTCATCACCTGCCAAAGTGTACATTCAACCCTGTCCACACTAACAGAGACTGTTCCATCATCACCTACAAAGTGTACATATCAATCCTCTTCCACACCTGGCACAGAGACTGTTTCCATCATCACCTACACAAAGGGTACATTCACCCTCTCCCACTCACTGGGAACAGAGACTGTTCCATCATCACCTACAAAGTGTACTATTCATCCCTGTTCACACTAACAGAGACTGTTCCATCATCACTCTACAAAGTGTACATCTAACCCTCTTCACACTAACAGAGACTGTTCTGTCATCACCTGCAAAGTGT
>NW_027467777.1:6700867-6732418 GCF_004210375.1 Tachypleus tridentatus | reverse complement strand
CCACTGTAACTGAAGACAAATCTAATTGAATTCTAGGCTTATGAAAGCACTCAACTAAAGTTCATTTAAATTTCCCATTTAGAGATTATTGTAAGACCTAAAACATTTTATAGATACTTAATGTTTCTCTGTCACACATACGTAAATAATTCTTTATTTCAAGGTCAAATAATGCATAAAAATGAATTCCAAAGTAAGTCAAGTAAAATTTAAAATCATACTAAACTGCTATTACATACAAGGAACTTGGGTGGTAATAGAGCCAGGTAAATGTTAACATAATGTATAAGGACAACAAAGGACCTATTGGTCCATTTCAGCTATTCTATCCTCTCAGCCTAATTAAAACTATTAATTTAAAAAATGTGAATCATACATCTATCTTTTAAACTTGCTCAAATTGCTCACATTTTACAGCATTTCTAGTCTTTACAATATGAATTAAAATATATCACAACAAAAAGCTTTTAACATACACATGGTTGAATACTGGGGTATTCAAATCTTGGGTACTTCTGCAGTTTCTTCCCCCCAAATCAACATACATACAGAGTAATGAAAACCACATCTAGTTATTTTGACAAATAATTACAGTGTAATTAACTTTGAAAGACCTATTGTGTAACCTTTCACTCACTAAATGATTCATCTACTACAGCTTGGTAAAACTGACAATAGTAGAGTACCAACTCACTAAGGATAATTACTCATCGCCCCACGAGGTGGTACCTGGCCATAATTAGCTCCCCAGCTGCCCACTACAACACCTGCTATCTCCAGTTGTCCACCACGGTCTATAACCTCGCCTAGAAGTAACAAAATGCTTAGGTTTATGTTGTATTCACCTAATATAAAATGCTATATGATGTTTAACAGTCAGTACACAGTTTTACCATATACTACACATTACTAAAGGTTTATTTGCTCTGTAACAAATTAAATTATTAAGAAATCTAACTTAATCTAGGCTTGCATCTCAAGATGGCTAGATGGGAATTAAAACTTTATTAAAATAAAGAACAATATTTTGACCGTGAGGTCATCTTTGTTAACCTGAAGATGACCTAAGAAGGTTGAACTGTTATTCTTTACTTTATTGTAATAAAAGTTTTAATACCCATACCAGTTGTCTTGAGATACATTATTACTTCAAGTGGGTTTCTCGTCATCACAAATTAACCTAGGCTTGTGGTCAGGACTTGAGGGCACTTAGATGAGTACTCTACCAACTAATTAATAATGTACTTGGAACACCTGTGATTTCACTGAAAATTGTACTTACAAGATATTAAATAAAAATTTCCTACTATACTTCATATGCTACTAATTAATCAGTAGTGTATTTAGAACTTTGACACTTCACTGGAACTTCATTTAAAGAAATATATCACAAGGAAGCAACTTTTTTTAAAAAACAAACAAACCAGGGATAGGGAAAAATAGCATTAGTGGTTGAAAAGGACTCTCGACTAGTTATTTCAGTACTAGGACTAATATTATAAACATCCATACATTAAGACCTGGACAGAATGTGTTCCACATACAGAAACTTTATATAAATAAAGCATGAAGGATTACCATACCTCATTTTACTCACAAACTGTTTCAAGATTAAACAACCTATGAAATATGGACAGAAATTACACACTTTGTGTGGCTGTGCTTTAAATAACCCTTTGAATTACATAAAAACTGGATTAAGAAATTAACAGTAAGCTGTCGTAATGTTTATGATGACTTTGAAGAAACGGCATTTAACTAACTATTAAAAACCAAAACCACATAAGTTTGAACTACATCCTTTTACACAACAACAGGAGAACATACAACAGATATCATGTTCTAAAAATAAGTCTATGAGTAGAAACACACTTGTGAAAGCAAGAATACCTTGCTCGTTGTTGAGTATCTTTACTGCAAACATAAATAATGCAGGAAACATTGTATCATACTCATAAAAACAGAGGATCTCATCATTACATACATTGTTTTATATTACATTATACATAAAAATAGAGGATCTCATCGTTATATGCATTGTTTTATATTACATTATACATAAAAACAAGGGATCTCATCGTTACATGCATTGTTTTATATTACATTATACATAAAAACAGAGGATCTCATCGTTACATGCATTGTTTTATATTACATTATACATAAAAACAGAGGATCTCATCGTTACATGCATTGTTTTATATTTCATTATACATAAAAACAAGGGATCTCATCGTTACATGCATTGTTTTATATTACATTATACATAAAAACAAGGGATCTCATCGTTACATGCATTGTTTTATATTACATTATACATAAAAACAAGGGATCTCATCGTTACATGCATTATTTTATATTTCATTATACGTAAAAACAGAGGATCTCATCGTTACATGCATTGTTTTATATTACATTATACATAAAAACAGAGGATCTCATCATTACATACATTGTTTTATATTTCATTATACATAAAAACAGAGGATCTCATCGTTACATGCATTGTTTTATATTACATTATACATAAAAACAGAGGATCTCATCATTACATACATTGTTTTATATTTCATTATACATAAAAACAGAGGATCTCATCGTTACATGCATTGTTTTATATTACATTATACATAAAAACAGAGGATCTCATCGTTACATGCATTGTTTTATATTTCATTATACATAAAAACAAGGGATCTCATCGTTACATGCATTGTTTTATATTACATTATACATAAAAACAAGGGATCTCATCGTTACATGCATTGTTTTATATTACATTATACATAAAAACAAGGGATCTCATCGTTACATGCATTATTTTATATTTCATTATACGTAAAAACAGAGGATCTCATCGTTACATGCATTGTTTTATATTACATTATACATAAAAACAGAGGATCTCATCGTTACATACATTGTTTTATATTTCATTATACATAAAAACAGAGGATCTCATCGTTACATGCAGTTTTATATTACATTATACATAAAAACAAGGGATCTCATCGTAACATGCATTGTTTTATATTTCATTATACGTAAAAACAGAGGATCTTATCATCACATACATTGTTTTATATTTCATTATACATAAAAACAGAGGATCTCATTGTTGCATGCATTGTTTTATATTACATTATACATAAAAACAGAGGATCTCATCGTTACATGCATTGTTTTATATTTCATTATACATAAAAACAGAGGATCTCATTGTTGCATGCATTGTTTTATATTTCATTATACATAAAAACAAGGGATCTCATCGTTACATGCATTGTTTTATATTTCATTATACGTAAAAACAGAGGATCTCATCATCACATACATTGTTTTATATTACATTATACATAAAAACAGAGGATCTCATCGTTACATGCATTGTTTTATATTTCATTATACATAAAAATAGAGGATCTCATCGTTACATGCATTGTTTTATATTACATTATACATAAAAACAGAGGATCTCATCGTTACATGCATTGTTTTATATTACATTATACGTAAAAACAGATGATCTCATCGTTACATGCATTGTTTTATATTACATTATACGTAAAAACAGAGGATCTCATCGTTACATGCATTGTTTTATATTACATTATACATAAAAACAAGGGATCTCATCGTTATATGCATTGTTTTATATTTCATTATACATAAAAACAGAGGATCTCATTGTTACATGCATTGTTTTATATTACATTATACGTAAAAAAGAGGATCTCATCGTTACATGCAGTTTTATATTACATTATACGTAAAAACAGAGGATCTCATCGTTACATGCATTGTTTTATATTACATTATACATAAAAACAGAGGATCTCATTGTTACATGCAGTTTTATATTACATTATACATAAAAACAGAGGATCTCATCGTTACATGTAGTTTTATATTACATTATACGTAAAAACAGAGGATCTCATCATCACATACATTGGTTTATATTACATTATACGTAAAAACAGAGGATCTCATCATTACATGCATTGTTTTATATTACATTATACATAAAAACAGAGGATCTCATCGTTACATGCATTGTTTTATATTACATTATACGTAAAAACAGAGGATCTCATCGTTACATGCATTGGTTTATATTACATTATACATAAAAACAGAGGATCTCATCGTTACATGCATTGTTTTATATTACATTATACATAAAAACAGAGGATCTCATCGTTACATGCATTGTTTTATATTTCATTATACGTAAAAACAGAGGATCTCATCATCACATACATTGGTTTATATTACATTATACACGTAAAAACAGAGGATCTCATCATCACATACATTGGTTTATATTACATTATACGTAAAAACAGAGGATCTCATCGTTACATGCATTGTTTTATATTACATTATACGTAAAAACAGAGGATCTCATCATCACATACATTGGTTTATATTACATTATACGTAAAAACAGAGGATCTCATCATCACATACATTGGTTTATATTACATTATACGTAAAAACAGAGGATCTCATCGTTACATGCATTGGTTTATATTACATTATACGTAAAAACAGAGGATCTCATCGTTACATGCATTGGTTTATATTACATTATACGTAAAAACAGAGGATCTCATCGTTACATGCATTGGTTTATATTACATTATACATAAAAACAGAGGATCTCATCGTTACATGCAGTTTTATATTACATTATACA
This sequence comes from Tachypleus tridentatus, assembly GCF_004210375.1. NCBI lineage: Eukaryota > Metazoa > Arthropoda > Merostomata > Xiphosura > Limulidae > Tachypleus > Tachypleus tridentatus. The sequence continues at coordinate 6,727,716 of NW_027467777.1, read as the reverse complement.
TAAAAACAGAGGATCTCATCGTTACATGCATTGTTTTATATTACATTATACATAAAAACAGAGGATCTCATCGTTACATGCAGTTTTATATTACATTATACATAAAAACAGAGGATCTCATCGTTACATGCATTGTTTTATATTACATTATACGTAAAAACAGAGGATCTCATCGTTACATGCATTGTTTTATATTACATTATACATAAAAACAGAGGATCTCATCGTTACATGCATTGTTTTATATTACATTATACATAAAAACAGAGGATCTCATCGTTACATGCATTGTTTTATATTACATTATACGTAAAAACAGAGGATCTCATCATCACATACATTGGTTTATATTACATTATACGTAAAAACAGAGGATCTCATCGTTACATGCATTGGTTTATATTACATTATACATAAAAACAGAGGATCTCATCGTTACATGCAGTTTTATATTACATTATACATAAAACAGAGGATCTCATCGTTACATGCATTGTTTTATATTACATTATACATAAAAAACAGAGGATCTCATCGTTACATGCAGTTTTATATTACATTATACATAAAACAGAGGATCTCATCGTTACATGCATTGTTTTATATTACATTATACATAAAAACAGAGGATCTCATTGTTGCATGCATTGTTTTATATTTCATTATACATAAAAACAGAGGATCTCATCGTTACATGCATTGTTTTATATTACATTATACATAAAAACAGAGGATCTCATCGTTACATGCATTGTTTTATATTACATTATACATAAAAACAGAGGATCTCATTGTTACATGCATTGTTTTATATTACATTATACATAAAAACAGAGGATCTCATCGTTACATGCATTGTTTTATATTACATTATACGTAAAAACAGAGGATCTCATCGTTACATGCATTGTTTTATATTACATTATACATAAAAACAAGGGATCTCATCGTTATATGCATTGTTTTATATTTCATTATACATAAAAACAGAGGATCTCATTGTTACATGCATTGTTTTATATTACATTATACGTAAAAAAAGAGGATCTCATCGTTACATGCAGTTTTATATTACATTATACGTAAAAACAGAGGATCTCATCGTTACATGCATTGTTTTATATTACATTATACATAAAAACAGAGGATCTCATCGTTACATGCATTGTTTTATATTACATTATACATAAAAACAGAGGATCTCATTGTTGCATGCATTGTTTTATATTTCATTATACATAAAAACAAAATAATTCCTGATTTTAACAAATCCTATACGATTAATTTTCTTGAGTGTTCTTTCAGACCATAACCATCACTGACATTTTACCTACACAAATACGATTCATTGTTTATTATGGATGTTTTTTGTACTGTTAGAAACCATTAGCTCTTCTACAAGATTTCTTGAAAAACAACTCACTAAAACACTGCAAATATCAAATCATTCAGGCCTTATATTCAGATAATTAAAGATTCATAATAGACTATCAAGCAGAAAATCTTCTCTGGGAATACCAGTGTTTACATTTATCTAACATTCACTTAGAAAACAACTTCCTTTAAGACTTTAGTGTACTGGTATCATTAGTGTAAAAGATTAGGCTTAAGTTTTGATAGTTCACAGCACAATATTTCTTTGTTTTAACACATATTATTTTCTATGAATATAAAAGTAACCAAAATGTGAACATTAGAAACTTCTTAACTTAGATTAGTGACATAATTAAAAGAATCTTTACAAGCAGCTGGTTCATTATGTAATTCAACATAGTAGCTTGACCTACATGTTCAGTGTGTGATTTACAACTTTTGTGGCAGGATTATTAGTTAGAGACTATGATCAAATGGTAATAATATAATCAAGTTAAGTATAAATATGAGCATTAAGCTATTTAAGATAAACAATTATAGTTTATTATTAAAATCTCCATTTATTCTAAAATGAAAAAAAGAGAACTTAGATTTATTTATGGTCATCATGAAGTAGCCTAAACTGACTTAATGAATATGCAGTATTGGTAAAAAAAATAACAGATAAAGTTTTACTTGAAAAAAAAACTTGATATTTATTTAGGAAGTTTTAGAAATTACATAAATGAAATTTGAGAATTTTTAGGTCAAGAAAAATATTTTTAATATTAACATGAAATTCATTTTGCACTTGGAGCAGTCCAACACTCTGAGCCCATATATTCATGGACACATTTTAGTGAAATTATTTAATCAAATATTAGATTTTTTTGTATATGAAACACTTATATTCATGACTGAAAGGTTTCCAAATTTCTTGAAGATACACAAAACACAGTTATAGTATGGAAACCCTGATGGCTACTTTGTGTTATGAGCTCAGCTGAATTGATTGAGCCTGTAGTAGGAGGATTACAAGTGATTCATTTTGACTGCTCTAAGATATTTATTGCCTTCAGCAATAAAGTCATACCAAACCTAAAATAGTTAACTTCATAGTTGTCATTATTACACATGGCTTACTTCCACATATAACTATGGCCATAGCTAGTGGTCAGTTAAAACTTGAAAATAGAGATGACATAGTATTTAATTTCATACCTATATATATAAAACATGTACAATATGTAAGGCTTATCCCACGTACTTTTCGGTTTTTTGGACCTCAGGTTAATTATCACTGTATTTTTGGCCATGCACATAAACTCTCTTTCTTTTACTGATTCATTGCAGTGTTATACCATTAAGCTCTTTTGATCTCCTGCCACTTAAGTATCGGTCAACACCTGTGGTCACTGATGCTGTGAACTCTTGAAAATGTGCCAACATTTTGGATTGAGAAAACTATTATTTGATTTTCTGAAATTGTGCTAGTTGCCACTTTGATATTAAACCTCAAGGATAAGGCATTACACAAAATGGAAGAAATAACTTACTTTTTCGACACATAAGGTACTGAAAGTAGTTTTATACAAATCGATGAAATGTTAATGACTCACCTCCAGGTCCATAACGAATGCCTCGCCCACGACCACGATTTGAAATTGGAGTGGGTAAAAGTGGTGATTCGTAGTATCCACCAAAGGGAGGATTTACAGGAGGAAAAGGTGGATATGCAAATTGTGGTTGGAGTCCTTCAAGGATGGCTGCACGCATACGTTCTACTGTAGAAACTTGGTCAATCTAAAACATGAATGGAACACCTTACAACACAGATGGTAACCAAGAGTTCTTCTAGCACTGTATAATCAAACTCCTTCATGTATTGTAGTTCAAATTAATCATTAAGTTAGAGAAATTAAATACAATTTGCTGAGTGGTATATTCCTGGGTACTGACAAAACATGTCCTTATGAAAGCAATAACTAAATAAATATGGCATTATTAATCTAATTAGTCTTTACCCCTTCCAACCTCACAATTAATGGAAAGACGAGCAAAAACTTGTTAAACTTGTTAATGTTCTTTGCTAAAAATGGAGAAAGAACATATATTAGGAACCAATTCACATTCTTTCTATCAATCATTTGTTTGTTTTTGAATTTTTGTGCAAAGCTATATGAGGGCTTTCTGCACTAATCTACCTTAATTTAGCAGTTACAGACTAGAGGGAAAGCAGTTAATCATCACCACTCCCCAGAAACTCTTAGGCTATTCTTTATCAATGAATAGTTGGCTTGATCATCACTTTATAATGCTCCTATGGCAAAAAAGGCATGCATGTTTGATGGGACAGGGACTCAAACCTGCAACTCCCCCCCATTACAAAACAAGCACCCTAACCACCTGGCCATGCTGGGGCCTATTTCTAATTATGTGTTTGTTATTGAATTCACTGACTGATCTAGGTTTGAAGACTTTAATTGCAACTCTTCTTATTTCTTACACAATGTTTCATAAGAAAATTATATACAAATATTCTGTCTAATTACAACCTTAAAACCCTGTTTCTAATGTGTTGGTAAATGAAGTGTGAGCATCATAATAACCCTTCAACAAATACATCATGACATGTTTATATTTTGCACAACAAATAGAAGTTTCTGTATCACATGCATTAGTAAGGTTACATCTATGCTTATAATACTGAATATACCCTTGACTTGCTCTGCTGAATTTCATTTATTAATTCAACTTTCTCGTACTTCTCTCTCTTCAAATATTCACTTCATTTAAACTTTTCTATTAAAACTTGGAATTACCCTCTTACATTTAATCCAAGTAGAACTACATTAATACACACAGATACCTTTAAATTAACAGTACAAATCAATGCAATGTAGTTTTAGTTTAAGTTAAAAAACATCAATTCGCCTAGGATGACGAAGGAGCATTTATGTGAAGGTAAGAAAATTAGTCTAGGTGGAAATATTAATAAAACTGCTATCAAATCAGATGTATATCAAGTAATAAAGGTTTCACCTGTCCGTCACATATGTCAACAAGGTTCTTGGCACCAGCAGCTTTAAGCAACTTCTGATGAAAGAGTTTGCCATCGAAAAACAACCATGGACAGCACATCAACCATGGAAGTGGAGCACCACAGCTATCATTGACAAACAGTGCACACTCGACTCCTTGCATAAATAAAGTGGCCAGTTCAACACCTCTGTTGGTGATAACTGGTATCTGAAAGTTCATTCTAACACTTTAATATATTCTTTAAGGAATACTGCCACTCAGCACTATTTAGTTGAAAAATCTGTTTTTATTACAAGTAAACTTTTTTCTTTATTAAACTCTGTTTTCAAAAAGAATACAATGTGTGATCTTTCTCATGTGAAACTACAATATGCTATTTTAATTTCATAGTTCCTAACCAAAATAAAAACATCCAGGTTAAAAAAAAAAAACAAAATAATGAAAACATGTACTTTTAGAGCATGTAATACTCAAAATAAATATAATTCTATTTCAAAATAAGAATCATTAGGTGTATTACATAAATGTTTTAAACATGATTTCTCAGATTTTATATCCATTACTTTAGTGCTTCTCCACAGCAGTGTTATGTAGTCACAAAAATACAAATATTTACAATACTGAAGCTATACAGATCAATCCTAGCTATGAAAAGAAAATAATGAATTATTAAGAAACTAAAGGAACCAATAATGAAAAAAGTGTATGAATATTTAATGAAAAGTATGGCGTTTGGTAAAGAAACCTAATAATACTGATGGAGGGTGGGGAGTTTTGAAGAAAAATAATTTTAATTAGTTAATCTGCCAAATTAGTCTTGATGATATATACATGTAATGAAACTAACAGGAGAAAATTAAGAATTTTTTCATTCATAAAACAATAAACATCACATATTCATTATGTGGTCCACAGCTGCACACAAGAAATGAGACAGTTTTATAATTAGCAAGAACAGTGGGGTAAACATGTCTAGAAAGCTACAAATTAACCTACAATACACTGATGCAGTGGCCAACAAGTTTGGGTCCCAGATCTATTTCTCGTATTCAATTTTTATATTCATAAAAAGTACATTAATACACAAGTTATTCATGTGATATTAACTGACTGCCACTAATAAGTTTGTTATAATTTGTCTTTTTTTTAGTTGAAAAGTGTGAACAGAGAAAATGCAATATTAATTAAAATGTATCAAAGTACTTTATGCAGCTAAACACTGAAAGTTTTAAAACTAAACTATCACTACAGTGTCTACTAAACATTGAAAGTATTAAAACTAAACTATCACTACATTGTCTACTAAACACTGAAAATATTAAAACTAAACTATCACTACAGTGTCTACTAAACACTGAAAGTATTAAAACTAAACTATCACTACAGTGTCTACTAAACACTGAAAGTATTACAACTAAACTATCACTACAGTGTCTACTAAACATTGAAAGTATTACAACTAAACTATCACTACAGTGTCTACTAAACACTGAAAGTATTAAAACTAAACTATCAATACAGTGTCTACTAAACACTGAAAGTATTAAAACTAAACTATCAATACAGTGTCTACTAAACACTGAAAGTATTAAAACTAAACTATCACTACAGTGTCTACTAAACACTGAAAGTATTACAACTAAACTATCACTACAGTGTCTACCAAACATTGAAAGTATTAAAACTAAATTATCACTACAGTGTCTACTAAACATTGAAAGTATTACAACTAAACTATCAATACAGTGTCTACTAAACACTGAAAGTATTAAAACTAAACTATCACTACAGTGTCTACTAAACATTGAAAGTATTACAGCTAAACTATCAATACAGTGTCTACTAAACACTGAAAGTATTAAAACTAAACTATCAATACAGTGTCTACTAAACAATGAAGTATTACAACTAAACTATCACTACAGTGTCTACTAAACACTGAAAGTATTACAACTAAACTATCACTACAGTGTCTACCAAACATTGAAAGTATTAAACCTAAATTATCACTACGGTGTCTACTAAACATTGAAAGTATTACAACTAAACTATCAATACAGTGTCTACTAAACACTGAAAATATTAAAACTAAACTATCACTACAGTGTCTACTAAACATTGAAAGTATTACAACTAAACTATCAATACAGTGTCTACTAAACACTGAAAGTATTAAAACTAAACTATCACTACAGTGTCTACTAAACATTGAAGTATTACAACTAAACTATCACTACAGTGTCTACCAAACATTGAAAGTATTAAAACTAAACTATCACTACAGTGTCTACTAAACATTGAAAGTATTACAACTAAACTATCAATACAGTGTCTACTAAACACTGAAAGTATTAAAACTAAACTATCACTACAGTGTCTAATAAACAATGAAAATATTACAGCTAAACTATCACTACAGTGTCTACTAAACATTGAAAGTATTACAGCTAAACTATCAATACAGTGTCTACTAAACACTGAAAGTATTAAAACTAAACTATCAATACAGTGTCTACTAAACACTGAAAGTATTACAACTAAACTATCACAACAGTGTCTACTAAACACTGAAAGTATTAAAACTAAACTATCACTACAGTGTCTACTAAACATTGAAAGTATTACAACTAAACTATCACTACAGTGTCTACTAAACACTGAAAGTATTAAAACTAAACTATCAATACAGTGTCTACTAAACACTGAAAGTATTACAACTAAACTATCACTACAGTGTCCACTAAACACTGAAAGTATTACAACTAAACTATCACTACAGTTGTCTACCAAACATTGAAAGTATTAAAACTAAACTATCACTACAGTGTCTACTAAACATTGAAAGTATTACAACTAAACTATCAATACAGTGTCTACTAAACACTGAAAGTATTAAAACTAAACTATCACTACAGTGTCTACTAAACACTGAAAATATTAAAACTAAACTATCACTACAGTGTCTACTAAACATTGAAAGTATTACAACTAAACTATCAATACAGTGTCTACTAAACACTGAAAGTATTAAAACTAAACTATCAATACAGTGTCTACTAAACACTGAAAGTATTAAAACTAAACTATCAATACAGTGTCTACTAAACACTGAAAGTATTAAAACTAAACTATCACTACAGTGTCTACTAAACACTGAAAGTATTACAACTAAACTATCACTACAGTGTCTACCAAACATTGAAAGTATTAAAACTAAACTATCACTACAGTGTCTACTAAACATTGAAAGTATTACAACTAAACTATCAATACAGTGTCTACTAAACACAAAGTATTAAAACTAAACTATCACTACAGTATCTACTAAACACTGAAAATATTAAAACTAAACTATCACTACAGTGTCTACTAAGCATTGAAAGTATTACAACTAAACTATCAATACAGTGTCTACTAAACACTGAAAGTATTAAAACTAAACTATCAATACAGTGTCTACTAAACATTGAAAGTATTACAACTAAACTATCACTACAGTGTCTACTAAACATTGAAAGTATTACAACTAAACTATCAATACAGTGTCTACTAAACCATGAAAGTATTAAAACTAAACTATCACTACCGTGTCTACTAAACACTGAAAATATTAAAACTAAACTATCACTACAGTGTCTACTAAACATTGAAAGTATTACAACTAAACTATCAATACGGTGTCTACTAAACACTGAAAGTATTAAAACTAAACTATCAATACAGTGTCTACTAAACATTGAAGTATTACAACTAAACTATCACAGCAGTGTCTACTAAACATTGAAAGTATTACAACTAAACTATCAATACAGTGTCTACTAAACACTGAAGTATTAAAACTAAACTATCACTACAGTGTCTACTAAACACTGAAATATTAAAACTAAACTATCACTACGGTGTCTACTAAACATTGAAAGTATTACAACTAAACTATCAATACAGTGTCTACTAAACACTGAAAGTATTAAAACTAAACTATCAATACAGTGTCTACTAAACATTGAGTATTACAACAAAACTATCACAACGGTGTCTACTAAACATTGAAAGTATTACAACTAAACTATCACTACAGTGTCTACTAAACACTGAAAGTATTAAAACTAAACTATCACTACAGTGTCTACTAAACATTGAAAGTATTACAACTAAACTATCAATACAGTGTCTACTAAACACTGAAAGTATTAAAACTAAACTATCAATACAGTGTCTACTAAACACTGAAAGTATTAAAACTAAACTATCAATACGGTGTCTACTAAACACTGAAGTATTAAAACTAAACTATCAATACAGTGTCTACTAAACACTGAAAGTATTACAACTAAACTATCACAACAGTGTCTACTAAACACTGAAAGTATTAAAACTAAACTATCACTACAGTGTCTACTAAACATTGAAAGTATTACAACTAAACTATCAATACAGTGTCTACTAAACCATGAAAGTATTAAAACTAAACTATCACTACAGTGTCTACTAAACACTGAAAATATTAAAACTAAACTATCACTACAGTGTCTACTAAACATTGAAAGTATTACAACTAAACTATCAATACAGTGTCTACTAAACACTGAAAGTATTAAAACTAAACTATCAATACAGTGTCTACTAAACACTGAAAGTATTAAAACTAAACTATCACTACAGTGTCTACTAAACATTGAAAGTATTACAACTAAACTATCACTACAGTGTCTACTAAACACTGAAAATATTAAAACTAAACTATCACTACAGTGTCTACTAAACATTGAAAGTATTACAACTAAACTATCAATACAGTGTCTACTAAACACTGAAAGTATTAAAACTAAACTATCAATACAGTGTCTACTAAACATTGAAGTATTACAACTAAACTATCACAGCAGTGTCTACTAAACATTGAAAGTATTACAACTAAACTATCACTACGGTGTCTACTAAACACTGAAAGTATTAAAACTAAACTATCACTACAGTGTCTACTAAACATTGAAAGTATTACAACTAAACTATCAATACAGTGTCTACTAAACACTGAAAGTATTAAAACTAAACTATCAATACAGTGTCTACTAAACACTGAAAGTATTAAAACTAAACTATCAATACAGTGTCTACTAAACACTGAAAGTATTAAAACTAAACTATCAATACGGTGTCTACTAAACACTGAAAGTATTAAAACTAAACTATCAATACAGTGTCTACTAAACACTGAAAGTATTACAACTAAACTATCACAGCAGTGTCTACTAAACACTGAAAGTATTAAAACTAAACTATCACTACAGTGTCTGCTAAACATTGAAAGTATTACAACTAAACTATCACTGCAGTGTCTACTAAACACTGAAAGTATTAAAACTAAACTATCAATACAGTGTCTACTAAACACTGAAAGTATTACAACTAAACTATCACTACGGTGTCTACTAAACACTGAAAGTATTACAACTAAACTATCACTACAGTGTCTACCAAACATTGAAAGTATTAAAACTAAACTATCACAGCAGTGTCTACTAAACATTGAAGTATTACAACTAAACTATCAATACAGTGTCTACTAAACACTGAAAGTATTAAAACTAAACTATCACTACAGTGTCTACTAAACACTGAAAATATTAAAACTAAACTATCACTACAGTGTCTACTAAACATTGAAAGTATTACAACTAAACTATCAATACAGTGTCTACTAAACACTGAAAGTATTAAAACTAAACTATCAATACAGTGTCTACTAAACACTGAAAGTATTAAAACTAAACTATCACTACAGTGTCTACTAAACATTGAAAGTATTACAACTAAACTATCAATACAGTGTCTACTAAACCATGAAAGTATTAAAACTAAACTATCACTACAGTGTCTACTAAACACTGAAATATTAAAACTAAACTATCACTACAGTGTCTACTAAACATTGAAAGTATTACAACTAAACTATCAATACAGTGTCTACTAAACACTGAAAGTATTAAAACTAAACTATCAATACAGTGTCTACTAAACACTGAAGTATTAAAACTAAACTATCAATACAGTGTCTACTAAACACTGAAAGTATTAAAACTAAACTATCAATACAGTGTCTACTAAACACTGAAAGTATTACAACTAAACTATCACAACAGTGTCTACTAAACACTGAAAGTATTAAAACTAAACTATCACTACGGTGTCTGCTAAACATTGAAAGTATTACAACTAAACTATCACTGCAGTGTCTACTAAACACTGAAAGTATTAAACTAAACTATCACTACGGTGTCTACTAAACACTGAAAGTATTACAACTAAACTATCACTACAGTGTCTACTAAACACTGAAAGTATTACAACTAAACTATCACTACAGTGTCTACTAAACATTGAAAGTATTACAACTAAACTATCAATACAGTGTCTACTAAACACTGAAAGTATTAAAACTAAACTATCACTACGGTGTCTACTAAACACTGAAATATTAAAACTAAACTATCACTACAGTGTCTACTAAACATTGAAAGTATTACAACTAAACTATCAATACAGTGTCTACTAAACACTGAAAGTATTAAAACTAAACTATCAATACGGTGTCTGTTAAACACTGAAAGTATTAAAACTAAACTATCACTACAGTGTCTACTAAACATTGAAAGTATTACAACTAAACTATCAATACAGTGTCTGCTAAACCATGAGAAGTATTAAAACTAAACTATCACTACAGTGTCTACTAAACACTGAAATATTAAAACTAAACTATCACTGCAGTGTCTACTAAACACTGAAAGTATTACAACTAAACTATCAATACAGTGTCTACTAAACACTGAAAGTATTAAAACTAAACTATCAATACAGTGTCTACTAAACATTGAAAGTATTACAGCTAAACTATCTGTCTACTAAACACTGAAAGTATTACAACTAAACTATCAATACGGTGTCTACTAAACACTGAAAGTATTAAAATTAAACTATCACTACAGTGTCTACTAAACACTGAAGTATTAAAACTAAACTATCACTACGGTGTCTACTAAACATTGAAGTATTACAACTAAACTATCAATACAGTGTCTACTAAACACTGAAAGTATTACAACTAAACTATCACTACGGTGTCTACTAAACACTGAAAGTATTACAACTAAACTATCACTACGGTGTCTACCAAACATTGAAAGTATTAAAACTAAACTATCACTACGGTGTCTACTAAACATTGAAAGTATTACAACTAAACTATCAATACAGTGTCTACTAAACACTGAAGTATTAAAACTAAACTATCACTACAGTGTCTACTAAACACTGAAATATTAAAACTAAACTATCACTACAGTGTCTACTAAACATTGAAAGTATTACAACTAAACTATCAATACAGTGTCTACTAAACACTGAAAGTATTAAAACTAAACTATCAGTACGGTGTCTACTAAACACTGAAAGTATTAAAACTAAACTATCACTACGGTGTCTGCTAAACGCTGAAAGTATTACAACTAAACTATCACTACAGTGTCTACCAAACATTGAAAGTATTAAAACTAAACTATCACTACAGTGTCTACTAAACATTGAAAGTATTACAACTAAACTATCAATACGGTGTCTACTAAACACTGAAAGTATTAAAACTAAACTATCACTACAGTGTCTACTAAAGCATTGAAAGTATTACAACTAAACTATCAATACGGTGTCTACTAAACACTGAAGTATTAAAACTAAACTATCAATACAGTGTCTACTAAACATTGAGTATTACAACTAAACTATCACTACAGTGTCTGCTAAACATTGAAGTATTACAACTAAACTATCAGTACGGTGTCTACTAAACATGAAGTATTAAAACTAAACTATCACTACAGTGTCTACTAAACACTGAAAATATTAAAACTAAACTATCACTACAGTGTCTACTAAACATTGAAAGTATTACAACTAAACTATCAATACAGTGTCTACTAAACACTGAAAGTATTAAAACTAAACTATCAATACAGTGTCTACTAAACATTGAGTATTACAACTAAACTATCACAGCAGTGTCTACTAAACATTGAAAGTGTAACAACTAAACTATCAATACGGTGTCTGCTAAACACTGAAAGTATTAAAACTAAACTATCACTACAGTGTCTACTAAACACTGAAAATATTAAAACTAAACTATCACTACAGTGTCTACTAAACATTGAAAGTATTACAACTAAACTATCAATACGGTGTCTACTAAACACTGAAAGTATTAAAACTAAACTATCACTACGGTGTCTACTAAACATTGAAAGTATTACAACTAAACTATCAATACGGTGTCTACTAAACACTGAAAGTATTAAAACTAAACTATCAATACAGTGTCTGCTAAACACTGAAAGTATTAAAACTAAACTATCAATACAGTGTCTACTAAACACTGAAAGTATTAAAACTAAACTATCAATACGGTGTCTACTAAACACTGAAAGTATTACAACTAAACTATCACAAGCAGTGTCTACTAAACACTGAAAGTATTAAAACTAAACTATCACTACAGTGTCTGCTAAACATTGAAAGTATTACAACTAAACTATCACTACAGTGTCTACTAAACACTGAAAGTATTACAACTAAACTATCACTACAGTGTCTACTAAACACTGAAAGTATTACAACTAAACTATCACTACGGTGTCTACCAAACATTGAAGTATTAAAACTAAACTATCACTACAGTGTCTACTAAACATTGAAGTATTACAACTAAACTATCACTACAGTGTCTGCTAAACATTGAAAGTATTACAACTAAACTATCAGTACAGTGTCTACTAAACACTGAAAGTATTAAAACTAAACTATCACTGCAGTGTCTACTAAACACTGAAATATTAAAACTAAACTATCACTACGGTGTCTACTAAACATTGAAAGTATTACAACTAAACTATCAATACAGTGTCTACTAAACACTGAAAGTATTAAAACTAAACTATCAATACAGTGTCTGCTAAACACTGAAAGTATTAAAACTAAACTATCACTACAGTGTCTACTAAACATTGAAAGTATTAAACTAAACTATCAATACAGTGTCTACTAAACACTGAAAGTATTAAAACTAAACTATCAATACAGTGTCTGCTAAACATTGAAGTATTACAACTAAACTATCACAGCAGTGTCTACTAAACATTGAAGTATTACAACTAAACTATCAATACGGTGTCTACTAAACACTGAAAGTATTACAACTAAACTATCAATACAGTGTCTACTAAACACTGAAAGTATTAAAACTAAACTATCACTACAGTGTCTACTAAACATTGAAAGTATTACAACTAAACTATCAATACAGTGTCTACTAAACACTGAAGTATTAAAACTAAACTATCAATACGGTGTCTACTAAACATTGAAGTATTACAACTAAACTATCACAACAGTGTCTACTAAACATTGAAAGTATTACAACTAAACTATCAATACGGTGTCTGCTAAACACTGAAAGTATTAAAACTAAACTATCACTACAGTGTCTACTAAACACTGAAAATATTAAAACTAAACTATCACTACAGTGTCTACAAAACATAGAAAGTATTACAACTAAACTATCAATACAGTGTCTACTAAACACTGAAAGTATTAAAACTAAACTATCACTACAGTGTCTACTAAACACTGAAAGTATTACAACTAAACTATCACTACAGTGTCTACTAAACATTGAAGTATTAAAACTAAACTATCACTACGGTGTCTACTAAACATTGAAAGTATTACAACTAAACTATCAATACAGTGTCTACTAAACACTGAAAGTATTAAAACTAAACTATCACTACAGTGTCTACTAAACACTGAAAGTATTAAAACTAAACTATCACTACAGTGTCTACTAAACATTGAAAGTATTACAACTAAACTATCAATAGTGTCTACTAAACACTGAAAGTATTAAAACTAAACTATCAATACAGTGTCCACTAAACATTAAAGTATTACAACTAAACTATCTGTCTACTAAACACTGAAAGTATTACAACTAAACTATCAATACAGTGTCTACTAAACACTGAAAGTATTAAAATTAAACTATCACTACAGTGTCTACTAAACACTGAAAGTATTAAAACTAAACTATCACTACAGTGTCTACTAAACATTGAAAGTATTACAACTAAACTATCAATACAGTGTCTACTAAACACTGAAAGTATTAAAACTAAACTATCAATACAGTGTCTACTAAACACTGAAAGTATTAAAAGTAAACTATCAATACAGTGTCTACTAAACACTGAAAGTATTAAAAGTAAACTATCAATACAGTGTCTACTAAACACTGAAAGTATTAAAAGTAAACTATCAATACAGTGTCTACTAAACACTGAAAGTATTAAAACTAAACTATCACTACAGTGTCTACTAAACACTGAAAGTATTACAACTAAACTATCACTACAGTGTCTACCAAACATTGAAAGTATTAAAACTAAACTATCACTACAGTGTCTACTAAACATTGAAAGTATTACAACTAAACTATCAATACAGTGTCTACTAAACACTGAAAGTATTAAAACTAAACTGTCAGTCACTACAGTGTCTACTAAACCATGAAAGTATTAAAACTAAACTATCACTACAGTGTCTACTAAACACTGAAAATATTAAAACTAAACTATCACTACAGTGTCTACTAAACATTGAAAGTATTACAACTAAACTATCAATACAGTGTCTGCTAAACACTGAAAGTATTAAAACTAAACTATCACTACGGTGTCTACTAAACACTGAAAATATTAAAACTAAACTATCACTACGGTGTCTACTAAACATTGAAAGTATTACAACTAAACTATCAATACAGTGTCTGCTAAACACTGAAAGTATTAAAACTAAACTATCAATACAGTGTCTGCTAAACACTGAAAGTATTAAAACTAAACTATCACTGCAGTGTCTACTAAACACTGAAAGTATTACAACTAAACTATCACTACAGTGTCTACCAAACATTGAAAGTATTAAAACTAAACTATCACTACAGTGTCTACTAAACATTGAAAGTATTACAACTAAACTATCAGTACAGTGTCTGCTAAACACTGAAAGTATTAAAACTAAACTATCACTACAGTGTCTACTAAGCATTGAAGTATTACAACTAAACTATCAATACGGTGTCTACTAAACACTGAAAGTATTAAAACTAAACTATCAATACAGTGTCTACTAAACATTGAAGTATTACAACTAAACTATCACTACGGTGTCTACTAAACATTGAAAGTATTACAACTAAACTATCAATACGGTGTCTACTAAACCATGAAAGTATTAAAACTAAACTATCACTGCAGTGTCTACTAAACACTGAAAATATTAAAACTAAACTATCACTACAGTGTCTACTAAACATTGAAAGTATTACAACTAAACTATCAATACAGTGTCTACTAAACACTGAAAGTATTAAAACTAAACTATCAATACAGTGTCTACTAAACATTGAGTATTACAACTAAACTATCACTGCAGTGTCTGCTAAACATTGAAGTATAACAACTAAACTATCAATACGGTGTCTGCTAAACACTGAAAGTATTAAAACTAAACTATCACTGCAGTGTCTACTAAACACTGAAAATATTAAAACTAAACTATCACTACAGTGTCTACTAAACATTGAAGTATTACAACTAAACTATCAATACAGTGTCTACTAAACACTGAAGTATTAAAACTAAACTATCACTACAGTGTCTACTAAACATTGAAAGTATTACAACTAAACTATCAATACAGTGTCTACTAAACACTGAAAGTATTAAAACTAAACTATCAATACAGTGTCTACTAAACACTGAAAGTATTAAAACTAAACTATCAGTACGGTGTCTACTAAACACTGAAAGTATTAAAACTAAACTATCAATACGGTGTCTACTAAACACTGAAAGTATTACAACTAAACTATCACAACAGTGTCTACTAAACACTGAAAGTATTAAAACTAAACTATCACTACAGTGTCTACTAAACATTGAAAGTATTACAACTAAACTATCACTACAGTGTCTACTAAACACTGAAAGTATTACAACTAAACTATCACTACAGTGTCTACTAAACACTGAAAGTATTACAACTAAACTATCACTACAGTGTCTACCAAACATTGAAAGTATTAAAACTAAACTATCACTACAGTGTCTACTAAACATTGAAAGTATTACAACTAAACTATCACTACAGTGTCTACTAAACATTGAAAGTATTACAACTAAACTATCAATACAGTGTCTACTAAACACTGAAAGTATTAAAACTAAACTATCACTACAGTGTCTACTAAACACTGAAATATTAAAACTAAACTATCACTACGGTGTCTACTAAACATTGAAAGTATTACAACTAAACTATCAATACAGTGTCTACTAAACACTGAAAGTATTAAAACTAAACTATCAATACAGTGTCTACTAAACACTGAAAGTATTAAAACTAAACTATCACTACAGTGTCTACTAAACATTGAAAGTATTAAGCCTAAACTATAAATACAGTGTCTACTAAACACTGAAAGTATTAAAACTAAACTATCAATACAGTGTCTACTAAACATTGAAGTATTACAACTAAACTATCACAACGGTGTCTACTAAACATTGAGAGAAGTATTACAACTAAACTATCAATACGGTGTCTACTAAACACTGAAAGTATTACAACTAAACTATCAATACAGTGTCTACTAAACACTGAAAGTATTAAAACTAAACTATCACTACAGTGTCTACTAAACATTGAAAGTATTACAACTAAACTATCAATACAGTGTCTACTAAACACTGAAAGTATTAAAACTAAACTATCAATACAGTGTCTACTAAACATTGAGTATTACAACTAAACTATCACAGCAGTGTCTACTAAACATTGAAAGTATTACAACTAAACTATCAGTACAGTGTCTACTAAACACTGAAAGTATTAAAACTAAACTATCACTACAGTGTCTACTAAACACTGAAAATATTAAAACTAAACTATCACTACAGTGTCTGCAAAACATAGAAAGTATTACAACTAAACTATCAATACAGTGTCTACTAAACACTGAAAGTATTAAAACTAAACTATCACTACGGTGTCTACTAAACACTGAAAGTATTACAACTAAACTATCACTACAGTGTCTACCAAACATTGAAAGTATTAAAACTAAACTATCACTGCAGTGTCTACTAAACATTGAAAGTATTACAACTAAACTATCAATACAGTGTCTACTAAACACTGAAAGTATTAAAACTAAACAATCACTACGGTGTCTACTAAACACTGAAATATTAAAACTAAACTATCACTACAGTGTCTACTAAACATTGAAAGTATTACAACTAAACTATCAATACAGTGTCTACTAAACACTGAAAGTATTAAAACTAAACTATCATACAGTGTCTACTAAACATTTAAAGTATTACAACTAAACTATCTGTCTACTAAACACTGAAAGTATTACAACTAAACTATCAATACAGTGTCTACTAAACACTGAAAGTATTAAAACTAAACTATCACTACAGTGTCTACTAAACACTGAAAGTATTAAAACTAAACTATCACTACGGTGTCTACTAAACATTGAAAGTATTACAACTAAACTATCAATACAGTGTCTACTAAACACTGAGAAGTATTAAAACTAAACTATCAATACAGTGTCTACTAAACACTGAAAGTATTAAAAGTAAACTATCAATACAGTGTCTACTAAACACTGAAAGTATTAAAGTAAACTATCAATACAGTGTCTACTAAACACTTGAAAGTATTAAAAGTAAACTATCAATACAGTGTCTACTAAACACTGAAAGTATTAAAACTAAACTATCACTACAGTGTCTACTAAACACTGAAAGTATTACAACTAAACTATCACTACAGTGTCTACCAAACATTGAAAGTATTAAAACTAAACTATCACTACAGTGTCTACTAAACATTGAAAGTATTACAACTAAACTATCAATACAGTGTCTACTAAACACTGAAATTATTAAAACTAAACTATCGGTCACTACGGTGTCTACTAAACACTGAAATATTAAAACTAAACTATCACTACAGTGTCTACTAAACATTGAAAGTATTACAACTAAACTATCAATACAGTGTCTACTAAACACTGAAAGTATTACAACTAAACTATCAATACGGTGTCTACTAAACACTGAAAGTATTAAAACTAAACTATCACTACAGTGTCTACTAAACACTGAAAGTATTACAACTAAACTATCACTACAGTGTCTACCAAACATTGAAAGTATTAAAACTAAACTATCACTACAGTGTCTACTAAACATTGAAAGTATTACAACTAAACTATCAATACAATGTCTACTAAACACTGAAAGTATTACAACTAAACTATCAATACAGTGTCTACTAAACACTGAAAATATTAAAACTAAACTATCACTACAGTGTCTACTAAAGCATTGAAAGTATTACAACTAAACTATCAATACAGTGTCTACTAAACACTGAAAGTATTAAAACTAAACTATCAATACAGTGTCTACTAAACATTGAAAGTATAACAACTAAACTATCACAGCAGTGTCTACTAAACATTGAAAGTATTACAACTAAACTATCAGTACAGTGTCTACTAAACACTGAAAGTATTAAAACTAAACTATCACTACAGTGTCTACTAAACACTGAAAATATTAAAACTAAACTATCACTACAGTGTCTACTAAACATTGAAAGTATTACAACTAAACTATCAATACAGTGTCTACTAAACACTGAAAGTATTAAAACTAAACTATCACTACAGTGTCTACTAAACACTGAAAGTATTACAACTAAACTATCAATACAGTGTCTACTAAACACTGAAAGTATTAAAACTAAACTATCAGTACAGTGTCTGCTAAACATTGAAGTATTACAACTAAACTATCTGTCTACTAAACACTGAAGTATTGCAACTAAACTATCAATACGGTGTCTGCTAAACACTGAAAGTATTAAAACTAAACTATCACTGCAGTGTCTACTAAACACTGAAAGTATTAAAACTAAACTATCACTACAGTGTCTACTAAACATTGAAAGTATTACAACTAAACTATCACTACAGTGTCTACTAAACACTGAAAGTATTACAACTAAACTATCACTACAGTGTCTACTAAACACTGAAAGTATTACAACTAAACTATCACTACAGTGTCTACCAAACATTGAAAGTATTAAAACTAAACTATCACTACAGTGTCTACTAAACATTGAAAGTATTACAACTAAACTATCAGTACAGTGTCTACTAAACACTGAAAGTATTAAAACTAAACTATCACTACAGTGTCTACTAAACACTGAAATATTAAAACTAAACTATCACTACAGTGTCTACTAAACACTGAAAGTATTAAAACTAAACTATCACTACAGTGTCTACTAAACATTGAAAGTATTACAACTAAACTATCAATACAGTGTCTACTAAACACTGAAGTATTAAAACTAAACTATCAATACAGTGTCTACTAAACACTGAAGTATTAAAACTAAACTATCACTACAGTGTCTACTAAACACTGAAAGTATTACAACTAAACTATCACTACAGTGTCTACTAAACATTGAAAGTATTAAAACTAAACTATCACTACAGTGTCTACTAAACATTGAAAGTATTACAACTAAACTATCAATACAGTGTCTACTAAACACTGAAAGTATTAAAACTAAACTATCACTACAGTGTCTACTAAAGCATTGAAAGTATTACAACTAAACTATCAATACAGTGTCTACTAAACACTGAAAGTATTAAAACTAAACTATCAATACGGTGTCTACTAAACATTGAAAGTATTACAACTAAACTATCACTACAGTGTCTACTAAACATTGAAAGTATTACAGCTAAACTATCAGTACGGTGTCTACTAAACCATGAGAGTATTAAAACTAAACTATCACTACAGTGTCTACTAAACACTGAAATATTAAAACTAAACTATCACTACAGTGTCTACTAAACATTGAAAGTATTACAACTAAACTATCAATACAGTGTCTACTAAACACTGAAAGTATTAAAACTAAACTATCAATACAGTGTCTACTAAACACATTGAAGTATTACAGCTAAACTATCACAAGCAGTGTCTACTAAAGCATTGAAGTGTTACAAGCTAAACTATCAATACAGTGTCTACTAAACACTGAAGTATTAAAACTAAACTATCACTACAGTGTCTACTAAACACTGAAATATTAAAACTAAACTATCACTACAGTGTCTACTAAACATTGAAAGTATTACAACTAAACTATCAATAGTGTCTACTAAACACTGAAAGTATTAAAACTAAACTATCAATACAGTGTCTACTAAACATTGAAAAGTATTACAACTAAACTATCTGTCTACTAAACACTGAAAGTATTACAGCTAAACTATCAATACAGTGTCTACTAAAGCACTGAAGTATTAAAATTAAACTATCACAGCAGTGTCTGCTAAACACTGAAAGTATTAAAACTAAACTATCACTACAGTGTCTACTAAACACTGAAAGTATTAAAACTAAACTATCACTGCAGTGTCTACTAAACATTGAAGTATTACAACTAAACTATCAATACAGTGTCTACTAAACACTGAAGTATTAAAACTAAACTATCAATACAGTGTCTACTAAACGCTGAAGTATTAAAGTAAACTATCAATGCAGTGTCTACTAAACACTGAAAGTATTAAAAGTAAACTATCAGTACGGTGTCTCACTAAACACTTTGAAGTAGTTAAACTAAACTATCACTACAGTGTCTACTAAACACTGAAAGTATTACAACTAAACTATCACTACAGTGTCTACTAAACACTGAAATATTAAAACTAAACTGTCACTACAGTGTCTACTAAACACTGAAATATTAAAACTAAACTATCACTACAGTGTCTGCTAAACATTGAAGTATTACAGCTAAACTATCAGTACAGTGTCTGCTAAAACACTGAAGTATTACAACTAAACTATCAATACGGTGTCTACTAAAGCACTGAAAGTATTAAAACTAAACTATCACTACGGTGTCTACTAGAGCACTGAAAGTATTACAACTAAACTATCACTACAGTGTCTGCCAAAGCATTGAGAAGTATTAAAACTAAACTATCACTACGGTGTCTACTAAACATTGAAGTGTTACAACTAAACTATCAGTACAGTGTCTACTAAACACTGAAAGTATTACAACTAAACTATCAATACGGTGTCTACTAAACGCACTGAAATATTAAAACTAAACTATCACTGGGTGTCTGCTAAACATTGAAAGTATTACAACTAAACTATCAATACGGTGTCTACTAAACACTGAAAGTATTAAAACTAAACTATCACTACGGTGTCTACTAAACATTGAGTATTACAGCTAAACTATCACAGCGGTGTCTACTAAACATTGAAAGTATTACAGCTAAACTATCAATACAGTGTCTACTAAACACTGAAGTATTAAAACTAAACTATCACTACAGTGTCTACTAAACACTGAAAATATTAAAACTAAACTATCACTACGGTGTCTACTAAACATTGAAAGTATTACAACTAAACTATCAATACGGTGTCTACTAAACACTGAAAGTATTAAAACTAAACTATCAATACAGTGTCTACTAAACATTGAGTATTACAACTAAACTATCACAACAGGTGTCTACTAAACATTGAAAGTATTACAAGCTAAACTATCAATACGGTGTCTACTAAACACTGAAGTATTAAAATTAAACTATCACTACGGTGTCTACTAAACACTGAAAGTATTAAAACTAAACTATCACTACAGTGTCTACTAAACATTGAAAGTATTACAGCTAAACTATCAGTACGGTGTCTACTAAACACTGAAAGTATTAAAACTAAACTATCAATACGGTGTCTACTAAACACTGTGAAGTATTAAAACTAAACTATCAATACAGGTGTCTACTAAACACTGAAATTATTAAAACTAAACTATCAATACGGTGTCTGCTAAAACACTGAAAGTATTACAACTAAACTATCACTACAGGTGTCTACTAAACACTGAAAGTATTACAACTAAACTATCACTACAGTGTCTACCAAACATTGAAGTATTAAAACTAAACTATCACTACAGTGTCTACCCAAACATTGAAGTATTACAACTAAACTATCAATACAGTGTCTACTAAACACTGAAAGTATTAAAACTAAACTATCACTACAGTGTCTACTAAACACTGAAAATATTAAAACTAAACTATCACTACAGTGTCTACTAAACATTGAAAGTATTACAACTAAACTATCAATACGGTGTCTACTAAACACTGAAAGTATTAAAACTAAACTATCACTACAGTGTCTACTAAACACTGAAATTATTAAAACTAAACTATCACTACAGTGTCTACTAAACATTGAAAGTATTACAACTAAACTATCAATACAGTGTCTACTAAAGCAGAAGTATTAAACTAAACTATCAATGCGGTGTCTGCTACATTGAGTATTACAACTAAACTATCACAGCAGGTGTCACTAGGCTTAACATTGAAATGTTACAGCTAAACTATCAAGTAGTGGTGTCTGCCTGGCAGTATTAAAACTAAACTAATTGCTACGGTGTCTACTCATTAGAGGTATTGCAGCTAGGCTATCAATGCGGTGTCTACTAAACACTGAAAGTGTTAAAACTAAACTATCAGTACAGTGTCTACTAGGCATTGAGTATTACAACTAAACTATCACTACAGTGTCTACCTAAACATTGAAGAGTATTAAAACTAAACTATCACTACAGTGTCTACTAAACATTGGTAGTATGCAACTAAACTATCAATACAGTGTCTACTAAACACTGAAAGTGTAAAACTAAACTATCACTACAGTGTCTACTAAACACTGAAAGTATTAAAACTAAACTATCACTGCAGTGTCTACTAAACATTGAAAGTATTACAACTAAACTATCAATACAGTGTCTACTAAACACTGAAATTATTAAAACTAAACTATCAGTACGGTGTCTACTAAACATTGAAGTATTAAAACTAAACTATCACTACAGTGTCTACTAAACGCATGCATTGTTACAACTAAACTATCACTACGGTGTCTACTAAAACATTGAGAGAGAGTATTACAACTAAACTATCAATACAGTGTCTACTAAACACTGAAAGTATTAAAACTAAACTATCAATACAGTGTCTACTAAACACTGAAAGTATTTAAAACTAAACTATCAATACAGTGTCTACTAAACATTGAAAGTATTACAAACTAAACTATCACAACAGTGTCTACTAAACATTGAAAGTATTACAGCTAAACTATCAATACGAGTGTACTACACTAAGCACTGAAGTGTTAAAACTAAAACTATCACTGCAGTGTCTACTAAACACTGAAATATTAAAACTAAACTATCACTGCAGTGTCTGCTAAACATTGAAGTATTACAACTAAACTATCAATGCGGTGTCTACTAAACATTGAAAGTATTAAAACTAAACTATCAATACAGTGTCCACCAAACATTAAAGTTATTAAAACTAAACTATCAGTACGCTGTCTGAAGAGATTATTACAACTAGGCTATGGGCGAAGGTATGCTATACATAGGCACTGAAATTATTAAAACTAAACTATCACTACAGTGTCTACTAAACACTGAAAGTATTAAAACTAAACTATCACTACAGTGTCTACTAAACATTGAGAAGTATTACAACTAAACTATCAATACAGTGTCTACTAAACACTGAAAGTATTAAAACTAAACTATCAATACAGTGTCTACTAAACACTGAAAGTATTAAAACTAAACTATCAATGCAGTGTCTACTAAACATTGAAAGTATTAAGCTAAACTAATCTATCAACAGTGTCTACTAAACACTGAAAGTATTAAAACTAAACTATCACTACAGTGTCTACTAAACACTGAAAGTATTACAACTAAACTATCATGCAGTGTGCTAGAGCACTGAGAGGGTATTAAGAGCTACTATCACTACAGTGTGCTACACATTGAAAGTATTACAACTAAACTATCAGTACAGTGTCTACTAAACACTGAAAGTATTAAAACTAAACTATCACTACAGTGTCTACTAAACATTGAAATGTATTAAAACTAAACTATCACTACGGTGTCTACTAAACACTGAAAGTATTACAACTAAACTATCAGTACAGTGTCTACTAAAGAATTATTACAGCTAAACTATCAGTACAGTGTCTGCTAAACACTTTCAAAGTGTTAAAACTAAACTATCACTACAGTGTCTACTAAACACTGAAAGTATTACAACTAAACTATCACTACAGTGTCTGCTAAACATTGAAAGTATTAAAACTAAACTATCTTACAGTGTCTACTAAACATTGAAAGTATTACAACTAAAACTATCAATACAGTGTCTACTAAACACTGAAAGTATTAAACTAAACTATCAATACAGTGTCTACTAAACGCACTGAAATATTAAAACTAAACTATCACTACAGTGTCTACTAAACATTGAAAGTATTACAACTAAACTATCAATACGGTGTCTACTAAACACTGAAAGTATTAAAACTAAACTATCAGTACGGTGTCTACTAAACATTGAGTGTTACAACTAAACTATCAGCGGTGTCTGCTAAACATTTTATTAAACTAAACTATCACAGTTGATCTGCTGAAGCAGCTGAGGTATTAAAACTAAACTATCACTACAGTGTCTACCAACACTGAAAGTATTAAAACTAAACTATCACTACGGTGTCTACTAAACATTGAGAAATTGTTACAGCTAAACTATCAGTACGGTGTCTACTAAACACTGAAGAGTATTACAACTAAACTATCAGTACAGTGTCTACTAAACATTGAAAGTATTACAACTAAACTATCACAGCAGTGTCTGCTAAACATTGAAAGTATTAAAACTAAACTATCACTACGGTGTCTGCTAAACATTGAAAAGTATTAAAACTAAACTATCACTACAGTGTCTACTAAACACTGAAGTATTAAAACTAAACTATCACTACAGTGTCTACTAAACATTGAAAGTGTGTAACAGCTAAACTATCATACGGTGTCTACTAAACACTGAAAGTATTAAAACTAAACTATCACTACAGTGTCTACTAAACATGAAGTATTAAAACTAAACTATCAATACGGTGTCTACTAAACACTGAAAGTATTAAAACTAAACTATCAATACAGTGTCTACTAAAACTGCTGAAAGTATTACAAACTAAAACTATCACAGCAGTGTCTACTAAACACTGAAAGTATTAAAACTAAACTATCACTACAGTGTCTGCTAAACATTTGAAGTATTAAAACTAAACTATCAATGCAGGTGTCTACTAAACATTGAAAGTATTACAGCTAAACTATCAAGTACAGTGTCTGCTAAACACTGAAAGTGGTAAAACTAAACTATCACTACAGTGTCTGCTAAACATTTGAAATATTAAAACTAAACTATCACTACGGTGTCTACTAAACATTGAAAGTATTGCAGCTAAACTATCAATACGGTGTCTACTAAACACTGAAGTATTAAAACTAAACTATCACTACGGTGTCTGCTAAACACTGAAAGTATTAAAACTAAACTATCACTGCAGTGTCTACTAAACACTGAAAGTATTACAGCTAAACTATCACTGCAGTGTCTACTTTAAAACATTGAAGTATTAAAACTAAGCTATCAGTACAGTGTCTACTAGACATTGAGAAGTATTAAAGCTGAAGCTATCACTGCAGTGTCTACTAAACATTGAAAGTATTACAATCAAACTATCAGTACGGTGTCTACTAAACACTGAAGTATTAAAACTAAACTATCACTACACAGTGTCTACTAAACATTGAAAATGTATTCAAAACTAAACTATCACTACAGTGTCTACTAAACATTGGAAAGTATTGCAAGCTAAACTATCAGTACAGTGTCACACTAAACACTGAAGTGTTAAAACTAAACTATCACTACGGTGTCTACTAAACACTGAGAAGTATTACAACTAAAGCTATCACAGCAGTGTCTACTAAACATTGAAAGTATTACAACTAAACTATCAATACAGTGTCTACTAAACACTGAGAAGTATTAAAACTAAACTATCACTGCGGTGTCTGCTAAACACTGAAGTATTAAAGACTAAACTATCACTGCGGTGTCTACTAAACGTTGAAGTATTAAAGCTAAAGCTATCAATGTACGGTGTCTGCTAAGCATTTGAGTATTATTACAACTAAACTATCACTACGGTGTCTACTAAACACTGAAGTATTAAAACTAAACTATCACTACAGTGTCTGCAAACGCACTGAAAGTATTACAACTAAACTAT
>NW_027467777.1:6649714-6700367 GCF_004210375.1 Tachypleus tridentatus | reverse complement strand
ATTGGTTTGCAGATAGTCCCCTTTTTGTAAAAACCCTGCGGTGAATTCTGTCTAATATTGGTTTGCAGTGGATTCCTTCTTGTAAAAAAATAGCCCATCGGTGAATTCTGATTAATATTGGTTTGCAGATAGTCTCCTTTTTGTAAAAGTAGCCCTGCAGTGAGCTCAGATTATTATAATTTACAGATAGTCCCTTCTTGTAAAAATACCTGCGGTTAATTCTGATTAATATTGGTTTGCAGATAGTCCTTTTCTCGTAAAAAATAGCACTGCGGTAAATTCTGATTAATATTTGTTTGCAGAAAGTCTCCTTCTTGTAAAAAATAGCAGTGCGGTGAATTGTGATTAATATTGGGTTGCAGATAGTACTCTTCTTTTAAGAAAAGCCCTGCGGTGAATTCAGATTAATATTGGTTTGCAGATAGTCCACTTTTGTAAAAAACCCTGCGGTTAATTCTGACTAATATTGGTTTGCAGTGGATTCCTTCTTGTAAAAATAGCCCATCGGTGAATTCTGATTAATATTAATTGCAGATAGACCCCATCTTGTAAAAATAGCCCTGCGGTGAATTCTGATTGATATTGGTTTGCAGATAGTCTCCTTTTTGTAAAAATAGCCCTGCTGTGAATTCTGATTGATATTGGTTTGCAGATATTCCCTTCTTCTAAAAAAATACCCTGCGTTGAATTTTGATTGATATTGGTTTGCAGATAGTCCCTTGTTGTAAAAAATAGCACTGCAGTGAATTCTGATTAATACTGCTTTGCAGATAGTCCCCTTCTTGTAAAAATAGCCTTGCGGTGAATTCACATTAATATTGGTTTGCAAATAGCCTTTTTTTGTAAAAATCGCCCAGCGGTGAATTCTGACTGATATTGGTTTACAGATATTCCCCTTCTTTTAAACATAGCCCTGCGGTTACTTTGATTAATATTGGTTTGCAGATATACCCCTTCTTGTAACAATAGCCCTGCGGTGAATTCTGATTGATATTGGTTTTGCAATAGTCCCTTCTTGTAAAAAAATAGCCCTGCAGTGAATTCAGATTATTATTAATTTACAGATAGTCCCATCTTGTAAAAAATAGTCCTGCGGTTAATTCTGATTAATATTGGTTTGCAGATAGTCCCCTTCTCGTAAAAAAAGCACTGCGGTAAATTCTGATTAATATTGGTTTGCAGATAGGCCCTTTTTGTAAAAAAAACCCTGCGGTGAATTCTGACTAATATTGGTTTGCAGTGGTTTCCTTCTTGTAAAAATAGCCCATCGGTGAATTCGGATTAATATTGGTTTGCAGATAGTCCCCTTCTTGTAAAAATAGCCCTGCTGTGAATTCTGATTGATATTGGTTTGCAGATAGTCTCCTTTTTGTAAAAGTAGCCCTGCAGTGAATTCAAATTATTATAATTTATAGATAGTCTCCTTCTTGTAAAAATAGTGCTGAAATTAATTCTGATTAATTCTCGGTTGCAGATAGTACTCTTCTTTTAAAAATAGCCCTGCGGTGAATTCAAATTGATATTGGTTTGCAGATAGTCTCCTTTTTGTAAAAGTAGCCCTGCAGTGAATTCAGATTAATATAATTTATAGATAGTCCCCTTCTTGTAAAAATAGCCCTGCTGTGAATTCTGATTGATATTGGTTTGCAGATAGTCTCCTTTTTGTAAAAGTAGCCCTGCAGTGAATTCAAATTATTATAATTTATAGATAGTCTCCTTCTTGTAAAAATAGTGCTGAAATTAATTCTGATTAATACTCGGTTGCAGATAGTACTCTTCTTTTAAAAATAGCCCTGCGGTGAATTCAGATTAATATTGGTTTGCAGATAGTCCCCTTCGAGTAAAAATAGCCCTTCGGTGAATTCTGTTTGATATTGGTTTGCAGATAGTCCCTATTTTGTAAAAATATCACTGCGGTAATTTCGTATTGATATTTTATTGCAGATATAACCCTTTTTGTAAAAATAGCCCTGCGGTGAATTCTGATTAATATTGGTTTGCAGATAGCCCCTTCTTGTAAAAATAGTCCTGCGGTTAATTCTGATTAATATTGGGTTGCAGATAGTCCTTTTCTAGTTAAAATAGCACTGCGATAAATTCTGATTAATATTGGTTTGCAGAAAGTTCCCTTCTTGTAAAAATAGCCGTGCGGTGAATTGTGATTAATATTGGGTTGCAGATAGTACTCTTATTTTAAGAATAGCCCTGTGGTGAATTCAGATTAGTATTGGTTTGCAGATAGTCCCCTTTTTGTATAAAAAAACCCTGAGGTTAATTCTGACTAATATTGGTTTGCAGTGGATTCCTTCTTGTTTAATTATAGCACATCGGTGAATTCTAATTGATATTTGTTTCCAGATAATCTCCATTTTGTAAAAATAGACCTACGGTAAATTCTGATTATTATTGATTTGCAGACAGATCCTTTTCTTGGAAAAGTAGCGCTGCAATTAATTCTGATTAATACTGCTTTACAGATAGTACCCTTCTTGTAACAATAGCCCTGCGGTGAATTCACATTAATATTGGTTTGCAGATAGCCCTTTCTTGTAAAAATCGCCCAGCGGTGAATTCTGACTGATATTGGTTTACAGATAGGCCCCTTTTTTTGAAAATAGCCGTGCGTTGAATTCTGATTGATATTGGTTTGCAGATATTCCCCTTTTTTTAAACAAAGCTCTGCGGTTAATTTGATTAATATCGGTTTGCAGAGAGTCCTCTTCTTTTAAAAATAAACCTGCGGTGAATTCTGATTATTATTGGTGTGCAGATAGTTCCTTTTCTTGTAAAAATAGCCCTGAGGTGAATTTCATTAATATTGGTTTGCAGATAGTCCCTTTCTTTTAAACATATCCCTGCGATTAATTTGATTAATATTGGTTTGCAGAGAGTCCGCTTCTTTTAAACATAGCCCTGCGGTTTATTTGATTAATATTGGTTTGCAGAGAGTCCGCTTCTTGTAAAAATATCACTGCTGTGAATTCTTATCAATATTTGATTGCAGATATACCCCTTTTGTAAAAAATAGCCTTCGGTGAATTCTGATTCTAAAATTAATTTAGAGATAGTCCCCTTCTTGTAAAAGTAGCGCTGCGGTGAATTCTGACTAATATTGGTTTGCAGTGGTCCCCTTTATTTAAAAATAGCCTTGCGGTGAATTCTGATTGATATTGGTTTGCAGATATTCCCCTTCTTTTAAACATAGCTCTGCGGTTACTTTGATTGATATTGGTTTGCAAATAGTCCCCTTCTTGTAAAAATAGTCCTGCGGTTAATTCTGATTAATATTGGTTTTCAGATAGTCCCCTTCTCGTAAAAATATCACTGCGGTAAATTCTGATTAATATTGGTATGCAGATAGTACTCTTCTTTTAAGAATAGCCCTGCGGTGAATTCGGATTAATATTGGTTTGCAGATAGTCACCTTCTTGTAAAAATAGCCCTGCGGTGAATTCTGATTGATATTGGTTTGCAGATAGTCTCCTTTTTGTAAAAGTAGCCCTGCAGTGAATTCAGATTAATATAATTTATAGATATTCCCCTTCTTGTAAAAATAGTCCTGCGGTTAATTCTGATTAATATTGGTTTTCAGATAGTCCCTTCTCGTAAAAATATCACTGCGGTAAATTCTGATTAATATTGGTATGCAGATAGTACTCTTCTTTTAAGAATAGCCCGGCGGAGAATTATGATTATTATTGGTTTGCAGATAGTTCCTTTTGTTGTAAAAGTAGAGCTGCGGTGAATTTTGATTAATACTGCCTTGCAGATAGTCCTCTTCTTGTAAAAATAGCCCTGTGGTGAATTCAGAATAATATAGGTTTGCAGATAGCCCCTTTTTGTAAAAATAGCCCAGCCATGAATTCTGACTGATATTGGTTTGCAGATATTCCCCTTCTTTAAAACATAGCCCTGCGGTTAATTTGATTAATATTGGTTTGCAGAGAGTCCCCTTCTTGTAAAAATATCACTGCGGTGAATTCTTATTGATATTTGATAGCAGATATACCCCTTCTTGTAAAAATAGCCCTGCGGTGAATTCTGATTGATATTGCTTTGCAAATAGTTCCCTTCTTGTAAAAATAGCCCTGCAGTTAATTCAGATTATTATTAATTTACAGATAGTCCTCTTCTTGTAAAAATAGTCCTGCGGTTAATTCTGATTAATATTGGTTTGCAGATAGTCCTTTTCTCGTTGAAATAGCACTGCGGTAAATTCTGATTATAATTGGTTTGCAGATAGTCCCCTTTTTGTATAAAAACCCTGCGGTTAATTCTGACTAATATTGGTTTGCAGTGGATCCCTTGTTGTAAAAATAGCACATTGGTGAATTCTGATTAATATTGGTTTGCAGATAGTCCCTTCTTGTAAAAATAGCCCTTCGGGGAATTCTGATTGATATTGGTTTGCTGATATTCCCCTTCTTGTAAAAATAACCTTGCGTTGAATTTTGATTGATATTGGTTTGCAGATAGTCCCCTTGTAAAAATAGCACTGCGGTTAATAATGATTAATATTGGTTTGCAGAGAGTCCTCTTTTTGTAAAACTAGCCCACGGTGAATTCTGATTGATATTTGTTTCCAGATAATCCCCTTCCTGTAAAAATAGCCCTACGGTAAATTCAGATTATTATTAATTTGCAGACAGTTCCTTTTCTTGGAAAAGTAGCGCTGCAGTGAATTCTGTTTAATACTGCTTTACAGATAGTCCCCTTCTTGTAAAAATAGCCATGCGGTGAATTCACATTAATATTGGTTTGCAGATAGCCCTTTCTTGTAAAAATCGCCCAGCATTGAAATCTGACTGATATTGGTTTACAGATAGGCCCCTTTTTTTGAAAATAGCCGTTCGTTGAATTCTGAATGATATTGATTTGCAGATATTCCCCTTTTTTTAAACAAAGCCCTGCGGTTAATTTGATTAATATCGGTTTGCAGAGAGTCCTCTTCGTGTAAAAATAAACCTGCGGTGAATTCTGATTATTATTGATGTGCAGATAGTTTCTTTTCTTGTAAAAATATCCTTGAGGTGAATTTCATTAATATTGGTTTGCAGATAGTCCCTTTCTTTTAAACATATCCCTGAGGTTAATTTGATTAATATTGGTTTGCAGAGAGTCCGCTTCTTTTAAACATAGCCCTGCGGTTTATTTGATTAATATTGGTTTGCAGAGAGTCCGCTTCTTGTAAAAATATCACTGCTGTGAATTCTTATCGATATTTGATTGCAGATATACCTTTTTTTCTAAAAATAGCCCTTCGGTGAATTCTGATTATATAATTAATTTACAAATAGTCCCCTTCTTGTAAAAGTAGCGCTGCGGTGAATTCTGACTAATATTGGTTTGCAGTGGTCCCCTTTTTTTAGAAATAGCCTTGCGGTGAATTCTGATTGATATTGGTTTGCAGATATTCCCCTTCTTTTAAACATAGCCCTGCGGTTACTTTGATTAAAATTGGTTTGCAGATATACCCCTTCTTGTAACAATAGCCCTGCGGTGAATTTTGATTGATATTGGTTTGCAAATAGTCCCCTTTTTGTAAAAATAGCCCTGCAGTGAATTCAGATTATTATTAACTTACAGATATTCTTCTTCTTGTAAAAATAGTCCTGCGGTTAATTCTGATTAATATTGGTTTTCAGATAGTCCTCTTCTCGTAAAAATATCACTGCGGTAAATTCTGATTAATAATGGTATGCAGATAGTACTCTTCTTTTAAGAATAGCCCTGCGGTGAATCCAGATTAATATTGGTTTGCAGATAGTCCCCTTTTTGTAAAAAAAACCCTGCGGTGAATTCTGACTAATATTGGTTTGCAGTGGATTCCTTCTTGTAAAATTAGCCCATCGGTGAATTCGGATTAATATTGGTTTGCAGATAGTCACCTTCTTGTAAAAATAGCCCTGCGGTGATTTCTGAATGATATTGATTTGCAGATAGTCTCGTTTTTGTAAAAGTAGCCCTGCAGTGAATTCAGATTAATATAATTTATAGATAGTCTCCTTCTTGTAAAAATAGTGCTGCGGTTAATTTTGATTAACACTGGGTTTAAGATAGTACTCTTCTTTTAAAAATAGCCCTGCGGTGAATTCAGATTAAAATTGGTTTGCAGATATACCCCTTCTTGTAAAAATAGCCCTGCAGTGAATTCAGATTATTATTAACTTACAGATTCCCATTCTTGTAAAAATAGTTCTGCGGTTAATTCTGATTAATATTGGTTTTCAGATAGTCCCCTTTGTGTAAAAAAAACACTGCGGTGAATTCTGACTAATATTGGTTTGCAGTGGATTTCTTTTTGTAAAAATAGCCCATCGGTGAATTCGGATTAATATTGGTTTGCAGATAGTCACCTTCTTGTAAAAATAACCCTGCGGTGAATTCTGATTGATATTGGTTTGCAGTGGTCCCCTTTTTTTCAAAAATAGCCTTGCGGTGAATTCTGATTGATATTGGTTTGCAGATAGTCTCCTTTTTGTAAAAGTAGTCCTGCAGTGAATTCAGATTAATATAATTTATAGATAGTCTCCTTCTTGTAAAAATAGTGCTGCGGTTAATTCTGATTAACACTGTGTTTCAGATAGTACTCTTCTTTTAAAAATAGCCCTTCGGTGAATTCTGTTTGATATTGGTTTGCAGATAGTCCCTATTTTGTAAAAAATATCCTGCGTTAATTTCGTATTGATATTTGATTGCAGATATACCCCTTTTTGTAAAAATAGCCCGGCGGTGAATTCTGATTATTATTGGTTTGCAGATAGTTCCTTTTGTTGTAAATGTAGAGCTGCGGTGAATTTTCATTAATACTGCTTTGCAGATAGTCCCCTTCTTGTAAAAATAGCCCTGTGGTGAATTCAGAATAATATAGGTTTGCAGATAGCCCCTTTTTGTAAAAATAGCCCAGCCATGAATTCTGACTGATATTGGTTTGCAGATATTCCCCTTCTTTAAAACATAGCCCTGCGGTTAATTTGATTAATATTGGTTTGCAGAGAGTCCCCTTCTTGTAAAAATATCACTGCGGTGAATTCTTATTGATATTTGACAGCAGATATACCCCTTCTTGTAAAAATAGCCCTGGGGTGAATTCTGATTGATATTGCTTTGTAAATAGTTCCCTTCTTGTAAAAATAGCCCTGCAGTTAATTCAAATTATTATTAATTTACAGATAGTCCCTTTCTTGTAAAAATAGTCCTGCGGTTAATTCTGATTAATATTGGTTTGCAGATAGTCCTTTTCTCGTTGAAATAGCACTGCGGTAAATTCTGATTATAATTGGTTTGCAGATAGTCCCCTTTTTGTATAAAAACCCTGCGGTTAATTCTGACTAATATTGGTTTGCAGTGGATCCCTTCTTGTAAAAATAGCACATTGGTGAATTCTGATTAATATTGGTTTGCTGATATTCCCCTTCTTTTAAAAATACCCTTGCGTTGAATTTTGATTGATATTGGTTTGCAGATAGTCCCCTTGTAAAAATAGCACTGCGGTTAATAATGATTAATATTTGTTTGCAGAAAGTCCCTTCTTGTAAAAATAGCCCTGCGGTGAATTCTGATTATTATTAATTTACAGATAGTTCCCTTCTTGTAAAAAAAGTCCTGCGGTTAATTCTGACTGATATTGGTTTGCAGAGAGTCCCCTTTTTGTAAAACTAGCCCAGCGGTGAATTCTGATTGATATTTGTTTGCAGATAATCCCTTCCTGTAAAATAGCCCTACGGTAAATTCAGATTATTATTAATTTGCAGACAGTTCCTTTTCTTGGAAAAGTAGCGCTGCAGTGAATTCTGTTTAATACTGCTTTACAGATAGTCCCCTTCTTGTAAAAATAGCCATGCGGTGAATTCACATTAATATTGGTTTGCAGATAGCCCTTTTTTGTAAAAATCGCCCAGCATTGAATTCTGATTGATATTGATTTGCAGATATTCCCCTTTTTTTAAACAAAGCCCTGCGGTTAATTTGATTAATATCGGTTTGCAGAGAGTCCTATTCGTGTAAAAATAAACCTGCGGTGAATTCTGATTATTATTGGTGTGCAGATAGTTTCTTTTCTTGTAAAAATATCCCTGAGGTGAATTTCATTAATATTGGTTTGCAGAGATTCCGCTTCTTTTAAACATAGCCCAGCGGTTTATTTGATTAATATTGGTTTGCAGAGAGTCCGCTTCTTGTAAAAATATCACTGCTGTGAATTCTTATTGATATTTGATTGCATATATACCCCTTTTTGTAAAAATAGCCCTTAGGTGAATTCTGATTATAAAATTAATTTACAGATAGTCCCCTTCTTGTAAAAGTAGCGCTGCGGTGAATTCTGACTAATATTGGTTTGCAGTGGTCCTCTTTTTTTAAAAATAGCCTTGCGGTGAATTCTGATTGATATTGGTTTGCAGATATTCCTCTTCTTTTAAACATAGCCCCGCGGCTACTTTGATTAAAATTGGTTTGCAGATATACCCCTTCTTGTAACAATAGCTCTGCTGTGAATTCTGATTGATATTGGTTTGCAAATAGTCCCTTTTTGTAAAAATAGCCCTGCAGTGAATTCAGATTATTATAAATTTCCAGATATTCCCCTTCTTGTAACAATAGCCCTTAGGTGAATTCTGATTAATATTGGTTTGCAGATAGTCCCCTTTTTTTTTTAAAATAGCCCTGCGGTGAATTCAGATTATTATTAATTTACAGATAGTCCCTTCTTGTAAAAATAGTCCTGCGGTGAATTCTGATTAATATTGGTTTGCAGATAGTCCCCTTCTCGTAAAAAAATAGATTTGCGGTGAATTCTGATTAATATTGGTTTGCAGATAGTCCCCTTCTTGTAAAAAAAATAGCCGTGCGGTGAATTCTGATTAATATTGGTTTGCAGATAGTACTCTTCTTGTAAAATAACCCTGCGGTGAATTCTGATTAATATTGGTTTGCAGATAGTCCCCTTTTTTTAAAAAATAGCCGTGCGGTGAATTCTGATTGATATTGGTTTGCAGATATTTTCCTTCTTTTTAAACATAGCCCATCGGTGAATTCTGATTAATATTGGTTTGCAGATAGTCCCCTTCTTGTAAAAATATCACTGCTGTGAATTCTTATTGATATTAGATTGCAGATATACCCCTTTTTGTAAAAAATAGCCCTGCGGTGAATTCTGATTATTATTAATTTACAGATAGTCCCCTTCTTGTAAAAATAGCGCTGCGGTGAATTCTGATTGATATTGGTTTGCAGATATTACCCTTCTTTTAAAAATAGCTACGCGGTTAATTTGATTAATATTGGTTTGCAGATATACCCCTTCTTGTAAAAATAGCCCTGCAGTGAATTCTGATTGATATTGGTTTGCAGATAGTCCCTTCTTGTAAAAAT
This sequence comes from Tachypleus tridentatus, assembly GCF_004210375.1. Taxonomy (NCBI): domain Eukaryota; kingdom Metazoa; phylum Arthropoda; class Merostomata; order Xiphosura; family Limulidae; genus Tachypleus; species Tachypleus tridentatus. The sequence goes on along the minus strand of NW_027467777.1, from coordinate 6,690,995 downwards.
AGACCTGCGGTGAATTCAGATTATTATTAATTTACAGATAGTCCCCTTCTTGTAAAAAATAGCATGCGGGAAATTCTGATTAATATTTGTTTGCAGAAAGTCTCCTTCTTGTAAAAATAGCTCTGCTGTGAATTCTGATTGATATTGGTTTGCAAATAGTCCCCTTTTTGTAAAAATAGCCCTGCAGTGAATTCAGATTATTAAATTTGCAGATATTCCCCTTCTTGTAAAAATAGCCCTTAGGTGAATTCTGATTAATATTGGTTTGCAGATAGTCCCTTCTTGTAAAAAAATAGCACTTCGGTAAATTCTGATTAATATTGGTTTGCAGATAGTACTCTTCTTTTAAAATAGCCCTGCGGTGAATTCAGATTAATATTGGTTTGCAGATAGTCCCCTTTTGTAAAAAAACCCTGCGGTGAATTCTGATTAATATTGGTTTGCAGATATTCCTTTTTTTGTAAAAAATAGCCCATCGGTGAATTCTGATTAATATTGGTTTGCAGATAGTCACCTTCTTGTAAAAATAACCCTGCGGTGAATTCTGATCATATTGGTTTGCAGTGGTCCCCTTTTTTTTAAAATAGCCTTGCGGTGAATTCTGATTGATATTGGTTTGCAGATATTCCCTTCTTTTAAAAATAGCCCTGCGGCTACTTTGATTAAAATTGGTTTGCAGATATACCCCTTCTTGTAAAATAGCCCTGCGGTTAATTCTGATTGATATTGGTTTGCAAATAGTCCCCTTTTTGTAAAATAGCCCTGCAGTGAATTCAGATTATTATAAATTTACAGATATTCCCCTTCTTGTAAAAATAGTCCTGCGGTTAATTCTGATTAATATTGGTTTGCAGATTGTCCCCTTCTCGTAAAAATAGTACTTCGGTAAATTCTGATTAATATTGGTATGCAGATAGTACTCTTCTTTTAAGAATAGCCTGCGGTGAATCCAGATTAATATTGGTTTGCAGATAGTCCCTTTTTTGTAAAAAAAACCCTGCGGTGAATTCTGACTAATATTGGTTTGCAGTGGATTTTTTCTTGTAAAAATAGCCCATCGGAGAATTCGGATTAATATTTGTTTGCAGATAGTCACCTTCTTGTAAAAATAACCCTGCGGTGAATTCTGATTGATATTGATTTGCAGATAGTCTTCTTTTTGTAAAAGTAGTCCTGCAGTGAATTCAGATTAATATAATTTATAGATAGTCTCTTTCTTGTAAAAATAGTGCTGCGGTTAATTCTGATTAACACTGTGTTTCAGATAGTACTCTTCTTTTAAAAATAGCACTGCGGTGAATTCTGATTAATATTTTTTTCCAGATAATCCCCTTCCTGTAAATATAGCCCTACGGTAAATTCTGATTTTTATTGATTTGCAGATAGTTCCTTTTCTTGTAAAAGAAGCGCTGCAGTGAATTCTGATTAATATTGGTTTGCAGATAGTCCCCTTCTTGTAAAATAGCCCTGCGGTGAATTCACATTAATATTGGTTTGCAGATAGCCCTTTCTTGTTAAAATAGCCCTGCGGTGAATTCTGACTGATATTGGTTTGCAGATAGGCCCCTTTTTTTTAAAAATAGCCGTGCGTTGAATTCTGACTGATATTGGTTTGCAGATATTCCCTTTTTTTAAACAAAGCCCTGCGGTTAATTTGATTAATATTGGTTTGCAGATAGTCCTCTTCTTGTAAAAAATAAACCTGCGGTGAATTCTGATTATATTGTTTGCAGATAGTTCCTTTTCTTGTAAAAATAGCCCTGCGGTGAATTCTGATTAATATTGGTTTGCAGATAGTCCCCTTCTTGTAAAAAATATCCCTGCGGTGAATTTCATTAATATTGGTTTGCAGATAGTCTCTTTCTTGTAAAAATATCCCTGCGGTTAATTTGATTAATATTGGTTTGCAGAGAGTCCCCTTCTTGTAAAAAAATAGCACTGCGGTGAATTCTGATTAATATTGGTTTGCAGTGGTCCCCTTTTTTAAAAATAGCCTGCGGTGAATTCTGTTTGATATTGGTTTGCAGATAGTGTCCTTTTGTAAAAAATAGCCCTGCGGTGAATTCTGATTGATATTGGTTTGCAGATAGTCCCCTTCTTGTAAAAAAAGCCCTGCGGTGAATTTTGATTAATATTGGTTTGCAGATAGTACCCTTCTTGTAAAAATAGAATTGCGGTGAATTCTGATTAATATTGGTTTGCAGATAGTCCCCTTCTTGTGAAAAAAATAGCCCTGCGGTGAATTCTGATTATTATTAATTTGCAGATAGTCAATTCTTGTAAAAGTAGCGCTGAGGTGAATTCTGATTAATATTGGTTTGCAGATAGTCCCTTCTTGTAAAAATAGCCCTGCGGTGAATTCAGATAATATTGGTTTGCAGATAGCCCCTTCTTGTAAAAATAGCCCAGCGGTGAATTCTGACAGATATTGGTTTAAAGATAGTCCCCTTTTTAAAAAATAGCCGTGCGGTGAATTCTGATTGATATTGGTTTGCAGATATTCCCTTGTTTTAAACATAGCCCTGCGGTTAATTTGATTAATATTGGTTTGCAGATAGTCCCCTTCTTGTAAAAAATATCACTGCGGTGAATTCTTATTGATATTTGATTGCAGATATACCCCTTTTTTTAAAATAGCCCTGCGGTGAATTCTGATTATTATTGGTTTGCAGATAGTTCCTTTTCTTGTAAAATAGCGCTGCGGTGATTTCTGATTAATATTGGTTTGCAGATGGTCCCCTTTTTTTAAAATAGCCTTGCGGTGAATTCTGATTGATATTGGTTTGCAGATAGTCCCTTCTTGTAAAAAATAGCCCTGCAGTGAATTCAGATTATTATTGGTTTGCAGATAGTCCCCTTCTTGTAAAAATAATCCTGCGGTTAATTCTGATTAATATTGGTTTGCAGATAGTCCCCTTCTTGTAAAAATAGCACTGCGGTGAATTCTGATTAATATTGGTTTGCAGATAGTCTTCTTCTTGTAAAAAATAGCCCTGCGTTGAATTTTGATTTATATTGGTTTGCAGATAGTACCCTTCTTGTAAAAAAAACCCTGCGGGAATTCTGATTAATATTGGTTTGCAGAGAGTCCTCTTCTTGTAAAAATATCACTGCGGTGAATTCTTATTGATATTTCATTGCAGATATACCCTTCTTGTAAAAATAGACCTGCGGTGAATTCTGATTATTATTGGTTTGCAGATAGTTCCTTTTCTTGTAAAAAAGCCCTGCGGTGAATTCTGATTGATATTGGTTTGCAGATAGTCCCTTCTTGTAAAATTACCCTTGTGTTGAATTTTGATTGATATTGGTTTGCAGATAGTCCCCTTGTAAAAAAATAGCACTGCGGTGAATTCTGATTAATATTTGTTTGCAGATAATCCCCTTCTTGTAAAAATAGCCCTGCGGTGAATTCTGATTTTTATTGGTTTGCAGATAGTTCCTTTTCTTGTAAAAAAAGCGCTGCAGTGAATTCTGATTAATATTGGTTTGCAGATAGTCCCCTTCTTGTAAAAATAGCCCTGCGGTGAATTCACATTAATATTGGTTTGCAGATAGCCCTTTCTTGTTAAAATAGCCCTGCGGTGAATTCTGATTGATATTGGTTTGCAGATAGTCCCCTTTTTTTAAAAATAGCCGTGCGTTGAATTCTGATTGATATTGGTTTGCAGATATTCCCTTTTTTTAAACAAAGCCCTGCGGTTAATTTGATTAATATTGGTTTGCAGATAGTCCTCTTCTTGTAAAATAAACCTGCGGTGAATTCTGATTATTATTGTTTGCAGATAGTTCCTTTTCTTGTAAAAGTAGCGCTGCGGTGAATTCTGATTAATATTGGTTTGCAGATAGTCCCCTTCTTGTAAAAATATCCCTGCGGTGAATTTCATTAATATTGGTTTGCAGATAGTCTCTTTCTTGTAAAAATAGCCCTGCGGTTAATTTGATTAATATTGGTTTGCAGATAGTCCCCTTCTTGTAAAAATAGCACTGCGGTGAATTCTGATTAATATTGGTTTGCAGATAGTCCCCTTTTTAAAAAATAGCCCTGCGGTGAATTCTGATTGATATTGGTTTGCAGATAGTGTCCTTTTTGTAAAAATAGCCCTGCGGTGAATTCTGATTGATATTGGTTTGCAGATAGTCCCCTTCTTGTAAAAAAAGCCCTGCGGTGAATTTTGATTAATATTGGTTTGCAGATAGTACCCTTCTTGTAAAAATAGAATTGCGGTGAATTCTGATTAATATTGGTTTGCAGATAGTCCCCTTCTTGTAAAATAGCCCTGCGGTGAATTCTGATTATTATTAATTTGCAGATAGTCCCTTCTTGTAAAAGTAGCGCTGCGGTGAATTCTGATTAATATTGCTTTGCAGATAGTCCCTTCTTGTAAAAAATAGCCCTGCGGTGAATTCAGATAATATTGGTTTGCAGATAGCCCCTTCTTGTAAAATAGCCCAGCGGTGAATTCTGACAGATATTGGTTTGCAGATAGTCCCCTTTTTAAAAAAATAGCCCTGCGGTGAATCTGATTGATATTGGTTTGCAGATATTCCCCTTGTTTTAAACATAGCCCTGCGGTTAATTTGATTAATATTGGTTTGCAGATAGTCCCCTTCTTGTAAAAAATATCACTGCGGTGAATTCTTATTGATATTTGATTGCAGATATACCCCTTTTTTTTAAAATAGCCCTGCGGTGAATTCTGATTATTATTGGTTTGCAGATAGTTCCTTTTCTTGTAAAAGTAGCGCTGCGGTGATTTCTGATTAATATTGGTTTGCAGATGGTCCCCTTTTTTAAAATAGCCTTGCGGTGAATTCTGATTGATATTGGTTTGCAGATAGTCCCTTCTTGTAAAATAGCCCTGCAGTGAATTCAGATTATTATTCATTTACAGATAGTCCCTTCTTGTAAAAAAATAATCCTGCGGTTAATTCTGATTAATATTGGTTTGCAGATAGTCCCCTTCTTGTAAAAAATAGCACTGCGGTAAATTCTGATTAATATTGGTTTGCAGATAGTCTTCTTCTTATAAAAATACCCCTGCGTTGAATTTTGATTTATATTGGTTTGCAGATAGTACCCTTCTTGTAAAAAAACCCTGCGGGAATTCTGATTAATATTGGTTTGCAGATAGTCCTCTTCTTGTAAAAAAATATCACTGCGGTGAATTCTTATTGATATTTCATTGCAGATATACCCCTTCTTGTAAAAATAGACCTGCGGTGAATTCTGATTATTATTGGTTTGCAGATAGTTCCTTTTCTTGTAAAAAAAGCGCTGCGGTGAATTCTGATTGATATTGGTTTGCAGATAGTCCCTTCTTGTAAAATTACCCTGTGTTGAATTTTGATTGATATTGGTTTGCAGATAGTCCCCTTGTAAAAAATAGCACTGCGGTGAATTCTGATTAATATTTGTTTGCAGATAATCCCCTTCCTGTAAATATAGCCCTGCGGTGAATTCTGATTTTTATTGATTTGCAGATAGTTCCTTTTCTTGGAAAAGAAGCGCTGCAGTGAATTCTGATTAATACTGCTTTACAGATAGTCCCCTTCTTGTAAAAATAGCCCTGCGGTGAATTCACATTAATATTGGTTTGCAGATAGCCCTTTCTTGTTAAAATAGCCCTAGCGGTGAATTCTGACTGATATTGGTTTACAGATAGGCCCCTTTTTTTAAAAAATAGCCGTGCGTTGAATTCTGATTGATATTGGTTTGCAGATATTCCCTTTTTTTAAACAAAGCCCTGCGGTTAATTTGATTAATATCGGTTTGCAGAGAGTCCTCTTCTTGTAAAATAAACCTGCGGTGAATTCTGATTATTATTGTTTTGCAGATAGTTCCTTTTCTTGTAAAAATAGCGCTGCGGTGAATTCTGATTAATATTGCTTTGCAGATAGTCCCCTTCTTGTAAAAATATCCCTGAGGTGAATTTCATTAATATTGGTTTGCAGATAGTCTCTTTCTTGTAAACATATCCCTGCGGTTAATTTGATTAATATTGGTTTGCAGATAGTCCCCTTCTTGTAAAAAATAGCACTGCGGTGAATTCTGATTAATATTGGTTTGCAGATAGTCCCCTTTTTTTAAAAATAGCCGTGCGGTGAATTCTGATTGATATTGGTTTGCAGATAGTGTCCTTTTTTGTAAAATAGCCCTGCGGTGAATTCTGATTGATATTGGTTTGCAGATAGTCCCTTCTTGTAAAAAAAAGCCCTGCGGTGAATTTTGATTAATATTGGTTTGGAGATAGTACCCTTCTTGTAAAATAGAATTGCGGTGAATTCTGATTAATATTGGTTTGCAGATAGTCCCCTTCTTGTAAAATAGCCCTGCGGTGAATTCTGATTATTATTAATTTACAGAGAGTCCAATTCTTGTAAAAGTAGCGCTGAGGTGAATTCTGATTAATATTGGTTTGCAGATAGTCCCTTCTTGTAAAAATAGCCCTGCGGTGAATTCAGATAATATTGGTTTGCAGATAGCCCCTTCTTGTAAAAAATAGCCCTGCGGTGAATTCTGACAGATATTGGTTTGCAGATAGTCCCCTTTTTAAAAAAATAGCCGTGCGGTGAATCTGATTGATATTGGTTTGCAGATATTCCCCTTGTTTTAAACATAGCCCTGCGGTTAATTTGATTAATATTGGTTTGCAGATAGACCCCTTCTTGTAAAAATATCACTGCGGTGAATTCTGATTGATATTTGATTGCAGATATACTTCTTTTTTTAAAAATAGCCCTGCGGTGAATTCTGATTATTATTGGTTTGCAGATAGTTCCTTTTCTTGTAAAAATAGCCCTGCGGTGAATTCTGATTAATATTGGTTTGCAGATGGTCCCCTTCTTTTAAAATAGCCTTGCGGTGAATTCTGATTGATATTGGTTTGCAGATAGTCCCTTCTTGTAAAAAATAGCCCTGCAGTGAATTCAGATTATTATTCATTTACAGATAGTCCCCTTCTTGTAAAAAATAATCCTGCGGTTAATTCTGATTAATATTGGTTTGCAGATAGTCCCCTTCTTGTAAAAATAGCACTGCGGTGAATTCTGATTAATATAGGTTTGCAGATAGTCTTCTTCTTATAAAAATACCCTGCGTTGAATTTTGATTTATATTGGTTTGCAGATAGTACCCTTCTTGTAAAAAAACCCTGCGGGAATTCTGATTAATATTGGTTTGCAGATAGTCCTCTTCTTGTAAAAATATCACTGCGGTGAATTCTGATTGATATTTCATTGCAGATATACCCCTTCTTGTAAAAATAGACCTGCGGTGAATTCTGATTATTATTGGTTTGCAGATAGTTCCTTTTCTTGTAAAAGAAGCGTTGCGGTGAATTCTGATTGATATTGGTTTGCAGATAGTCCCTTCTTGTAAAATAGCCCTGCGGTGAATTTCATTAATATTGGTTTGCAGATAGTCCCTTTCTTTTAAACATAGCCCTGCGGTTAATTTGATTAATATTGGTTTGCAGAGTCCCCTTCTTGTAAAAAATAGTACTGCGGTGAATTCTGATTATTATTAATTTACAGATAGTTCCCTTCTTGCAAAATAGCCCTGCGGTGAATTCTGATTAATATTGGATTGCAGATAGTCCCCGTTTTATAAAAATAGTTTTGCGGTGAATTTTGATAATTATTGTTTGCCGATAGTCCCCTTCTTGTAAAAATAGCCCTGCGGTGAATTCTGAATTACAGTGGTTTGCAGATAGTCCCCTTCTTGTAAAAATATTCCTGCAGTGAATTCTGATTAATATTGGATTGCAGTAGTCCCGTTTTTGTAAAATAGCACTGCGGTGAATTTCATTAATATTGGTTTGCAGATAGACCCTTATTGTAAAAAAAGCACTGCGGTGAATTCTGATTAATATTGGATTGCAGATATTCCCCGTCTTGTAAAATTAGTCCTGCGGTGTATTCTGATTATTATTGGTTTGCAGATAGTCCCCTTTTTGTAAAAATAGCCCTGCGGTGAATTCTGATTGATATTGATTTGCAGATGGTCCTCTTCTTGTAAATTTGTCCCTGCGGTGAATTCTGATTAATATTGGTTTGCAGATAGTATTCCTCTTGTAAAATAGCCATGGTGAATTCTGATTATTATTGGTTTGGAGATAGTCTTCTTTTTGTAAAAAATAGCGCTGCGGTTAATTCTGATTGATATTGGTTTGCAGATAGTCCCCTTTTTGTAAAAATAGCCCTGCGGTGAATTCTAAATATTATTATTTTACAGATAGTCCCCTTCTTGTAAACATTGCCCTGCGGTGAATATCATTAATATTGGTTTGCAGATAGTCCCCTTCTTGTAAAAATAGCACTGCGGTGAATTCTGATTGATTTGGTTTGCAGATAGACCACTTCTTGTAAAGATAGCTCTGCGGTTAATTCTGATTATTATTGGTTTGCAGATAGTCCCCTTTTTGTAAAATAGCCCTGTGGTGAATTCTGATTGATATTGGTTTGCAGATAGTCCCTTCTTGTAAAAATAGCCCTGCAGTAAATTCAGATTATTATTAATTTACAGATAGTCCCCTTCTTGTAAAAATAGTCCTGCGGTTAATTCTGATTAATATTGTTTGCAGATAGTCCTTTTCTTGTTGAAATAGCACTGCGGTGAATTCTGATTATATTGGTTTGCAGATAGTCCCCTTTTGTAAAAAAACCATGCGGTTAATTCTGATTAATATTGGTTTGCAGATAGTCCCCTTCTCGTAAAAAATAGTACTTCGGTAAATTCTGATTAATATTGGTATGCAGATAGTACTCTTCTTTTAAAAATAGCCCTGCGGTGAATTCAGATTAATATTGGTTTGCAGATAGTCCCTTTTTGTAAAAAAAACCCTGCGGTGAATTCTGATTAATATTGGTTTGCAGTGGATTTTTTTCTTGTAAAATAGCCCATCGGAGAATTCGGATTAATATTTGTTTGCAGATAGTCACCTTCTTGTAAAAATAACCCTGCGGTGAATTCTGATTGATATTGATTTGCAGATAGTCTTCTTTTTGTAAAAGTAGTCCTGCAGTGAATTCAGATTAATATAATTTATAGATAGTCTCTTTCTTGTAAAAATAGTGCTGCGGTTAATTCTGATTAACACTGTGTTTCAGATAGTACTCTTCTTTTAAAAATAGCCCTTCGGTGAATTCTGTTTGATATTGGTTTGCAGATAGTCCCTATTTTGTAAAAATATCACTGCGTTAATTTCGTATTGATATTTGATTGCAGATATACCCCTTTTTGTAAAATAGCCTGCGGTGAATTCTGATTATTATTGGTTTGCAGATAGTTCCTTTTGTTGTAAAAGTAGAGCTGCGGTGAATTTTGTTTAATACTGCTTTGCAGATTGTCCCCTTCTTGTAAAAATAGCCCTGTGGTGAATTCAGAATAATATAGGTTTGCAGATAGCCCCTTCTTGTAAAAATAGCCCAGCCATGAATTCTGACTGATATTGGTTTGCAGATATTCCCCTTCTTTAAAACATAGCCCTGCGGTTAATTTGATTAATATTGGTTTGCAGACAGTCCCATTCTTGTAAAAATATCACTGCGGTGAATTCTTATTGATATTTGATAGCAGATATACCCCTTCTTGTAAAAATAGCCCTGCGGTGAATTCTGATTGATATTGCTTTGCAAATAGTTCCCTTCTTGTAAAAATAGCCCTGCAGTTAATTCAGATTATTATTAATTTACAGATAGTCCCCTTCTTGTAAAAATAGTCCTGCGGTTAATTCTGATTAATATTGGTTTGCAGATAGTCCCCTTTTTGTATAAAAAACCCTGCGGTTAATTCTGACTAATATTAGTTTGCAGTGGATTCCTTCTTGTAAAAATAGCACATCGGTGAATTCTGATTAATAATGGTTTGAAGATAGTCCCCTTCTTGTAAAAATAGCCCTGCGGTGAATACTGATTGATATTGGTTTGCAGATATTCCCTTCTTGTAAAATTACCCTTGTGTTGAATTTTGATTGATATTGGGTTGCCGATAGTCCCCTTGTAAAAATAGCACTGCGGTGAATTCTGATTAATATTTTTTTCCAGATAATCCCCTTCCTGTAAATATAGCCCTACGGTAAATTCTGATTTTTATTGATTTGCAGACAGTTCCTTTTCTTGGAAAAGAAGCGCTGCAGTGAATTCTGATTAATACTGCTTTACAGATAGTCCCCTTCTTGTAAAAATAGCCCTGCGGTGAATTCACATTAATATTGGTTTGCAGATAGCCCTTTCTTGTTAAAATCGCCAAGCGGTGAATTCTGACTGATATTGGTTTACAGATAGGCCCCTTTTTTTAAAAATAGCCGTGCGTTGAATTCTGACTGATATTGGTTTGCAGATATTCCCTTTTTTTTAAACAAAGCCCTGCGGTTAATTTGATTAATATCGGTTTGGAGAGAGTCCTCTTCTTGTAAAAATAAACCTGCGGTGAATTCTGATTATTATTGTTGTGCAGATAGTTCCTTTTCTTGTAAAAGTAGCGCTGCGGTGAATTCTGATTAATACTGCTTTGCAGATAATCCCCTTCTTGTAAAAATATCCCTGAGGTGAATTTCATTAATATTAGTTTGCAGATAGTCTCTTTCTTCTAAACATATCCCTGCGGTTAATTTGATTAATATTGGTTTGCAGAGAGTCCCCTTCTTGTAAAAATAGCACTGCGGTGAATTCTGACTAATATTGGTTTGCAGTGGTCCCCTTTTTTAAAATAGCCGTGCGGTGAATTCTGATTGATATTGGTTTGCAGATAGTGTCCTTTTGTAAAATAGCCCTGCGGTGAATTCTGATTGATATTGGTTTGCAGATTGTCCCCTTCTTGTAAAAAAAGCCCTGCGGAAAATTTTGATTAATATTGGTTTGCAGATTGTACCCTTCTTGTAAAATAGAATTGCGGGGAATTCTGATTAATATTGGTTTGCAGATAGTCCCCTTCTTGTAAAAATAGCCCTGCGGTGAATTCTGATTATTATTAATTTGCATAGAGTCCCTTCTTGTAAAAGTAGCCCTGCGGTGAATTCTGATTGATATTGGTTTGCAGATAGTCCCCTTTTTTAAAAAATAGCCTGCGGTGAATCGTGATTGATATTGGTTTGCAGATATTCCCCTTGTTTTAAAACATAGCCCTGCGGTTAATTTGATTAATATTGGTTTGCAGAGTCCCCTTCTTGTAAAAAATATCACTGCGGTGAATTCTTATTGATATTTGATTGCAGATATACCCCTTTTTTAAAAATAGCCCTGCGGTGAATTCTGATTATTATTGGTTTGCAGATAGTTCCCTTTTTTGTAAAAGTAGCGCTGCGGTGATTTCTGATTAATATTGGTTTGCAGTGGTCCCTTCTTTTAAAATAGCCTTGCGGTGAATTCTGATTGATATTGGTTTGCAGATAGTCCGTTCTTGTAAAAATAGCCCTGCAGTGAATTCAGATTATTATTCATTTACAGATAGTCCCCTTCTTGTAAAAATAATCCTGCGGTTAATTCTGATTAATATTGGTTTGCAGATAGTCCCCTTCTCGTAAAAATAGCACTGCGGTAAATTCTGATTAATATAGGTTTGCAGATAGTCTTCTTCTTATAAAAATACCCCTGCGTTGAATTTTGATTTATATTGGTTTGCAGATAGTACCCTTCTTGTAAAAAAACCCTGCGGGAATTCTGATTAATATTGGTTTGCAGATAGTCCTCTTCTTGTAAAATATCACTGCGGTGAATTCTTATTGATATTTCATTGCAGATATACCCCTTCTTGTAATAATAGACCTGCGGTGAATTCTGATTATTATTCGTTTGCAGATAGTTCCTTTTCTTGTAAAAGAAGCGCTGCGGTGAATTGTGATTGATATTGGTTTGGAGATAGTCCGCTTCTTCTGAAAATAGCCCTGAAGTGAATTTCATTAATATTGGTTTGCAGATAGTCCCTTTCTTTTAAAAATAGCCCTGCGGTGAATTTGATTAATATTGGTTTGCAGATAGTCCCCTTCTTGTAAAATAGTACTGCGGTGAATTCTGATTATTATTAATTTACAGATAGTTCCCTTCTTGCAAAATAGCCCTGCGGTGAATTCTGATTAATATTGGATTGCAGATAGTCCCCGTTTTATAAAAATAGTTTTGCGGTGAATTTTGATAATTATTGTTTGCCGATAGTCCCCTTCTTGTAAAAATAGCCCTGCGGTGAATTCTGAATTACAGTGGTTTGCAGATGGTCCCCTTCTTGTAAAAATATTCCTACAGTGAATTCTGATTAATATTGGATTGCAAGTAGTCCCGTTTTTGTAAAAATAGCACTGCGGTGATTTTCATTAATATTGGTTTGCAGATAGTCCCTTCTTGTAAAAAAGCACTGCGGTGAATTCTGATTAATATTGGATTGCAGATATTCCCCTTCTTGTAAAATTAGTCCTGCGGTGAATTCTGATTATTATTGGTTTGCAGATAGTCCCCTTTTTGTAAAATAGCCCTGCGGTGAATTCTGATTGATATTGATTTGCAGATGGTCCTCTTCTTGTAAATTTGCCCTGCGGTGAATTCTGATTAATATTGGTTTGCAGATAGTATTCCTCTTGTAAAATAGCCATGGTGAATTCTGATTATTATTGGCTTGGAGATAGTCTTCTTTCTGTAAAAATAGCGCAGCGGTTAATTCTGATTATTATTAATTTCCAGATAGTCCCCTTTTTGTAAAAATAGCCCTGTGGTGAATTCTGATTGATATTGGTTTGCAGATAGTGCCCTTCTTGTAAAAATAGCCCTGCAGTAAATTCAGATTATTATTGGTTTACAGATAGTCCCCTTCTTGTAAAAAATAGTCCTGCGGTTAATTCTGATTAATATTGGTTTGCAGATAGTCCTTTTCTCGTTGAAATAGCACTGCGGTGAATTCTGATTATATTGGTTTGCAGATAGTCCCCTTTTTGTAAAAAACCCTGCGGTTAATTCTGATTAATATTGGTTTGCAGTGGATCCCTTCTTGTAAAAATAGCACATTGGTGAATTCTGATTAATATTGGTTTGCAGATAGTCCCCTTCTTGTAAAAATAGCCCTTCGGTGAATTCAGATTAATATTGGTTTCCAGATAGCACCTTCTTGTAAAATATCCCTGCGGTGAATTCTGATTGATATTGGTTTGCAGATATTCCCTTCCTTTAAACATAGCCCTGCGGTTAATTTGATTAATATTGGTTTGCAGAGGTACATTTCTTGTAAAAATATCACTACCCATAATTCTTATTGATATTTGTTTGCAGATATACCCCTTCTTGTAAAAATATCACTGCGGTGAATTCTTATTGATATTTGTTTGCAGAAATACCCTTTCTTGTAATAATAGACCTGCGGTGAATTCTGATTATTATTGGTTTGCTGATAGTTCCTTTTCTTGTAAAAGTAGCGCTGCGGTGAATTGTGATTAATACTGGTTTGCAGATAGTCCCCTTCTTGTAAGAATAGCACTGCGGTGAATTCTGATTGATATTGGTATGGAGATAGTCCATTTCTTGTAAAAATAGCCTGCGGTGAATTCTGATTATATTGGTTTGCAGATAGTCCCCTTCTTGTAAAAATATTCCTGCAGTGAATTCTGATTAATATTGGTTTGCAGATAGTCCCTTTTTGTAAAATAGCACTGCGGTGATTTTGATTAATATTGGTTTGCAGATAGTCCTTTTTTGTAAAATAGCACTGCGGTGAATTCTGATTAATATTGGATTGCAGATATTCTCCGTCTTGTAAAAATAGTCTTGCGGTGAATTCTTATTATTATTGGTTTGCAGATAGTCCCCTTTTTTTAAAAATAGCCCTGCGGTGAATTCTGATTATTATTGGTTTGCAGATAGTTCCTTTTCTTGTAAAAGTAGCGCTGCGGTGATTTCTGACTAATATTGGTTTGCAGTGGTCCCCTAATTTTTAAAATAGCCTTGCGGTGAATTCTGATTGATATTGGTTTGTAAATAGTCCCGTTCTTGTAAAAATAGCCCTGCAGTGAATTCAGATTATTATTCATTTACAGATAGTCCCCTTCTTGTAAAAATAATCCTGCGGTTAATTCTGATTAATATTGGTTTGCAGATAGTCCCCTTCTCGTAAAAATAGCACTGCGGTAAATTCTGATTAATATAGGTTTGCAGATAGTCTTCTTCTTATAAAAATACCCCTGCGTTGAATTTTGATTTATATTGGTTTGCAGATAGTACCCTTCTTGTAAAAAAAACCCTGCGGGAATTCTGATTAATATTGGTTTGCAGAGAGTCCTCTTCTTGTAAAAATATCACTGCGGTGAATTCTTATTGATATTTCATTGCAGATATACCCCTTCTTGTAATAATAGACCTGCGGTGAATTCTGATTATTATTCGTTTGCAGATAGTTCCTTTTCTTGTAAAAGAAGCGCTGCGGTGAATTGTGATTGATATTGGTTTGGAGATAGTCCGCTTCTTGTAAAATTACCCTTGTGTTGAATTTTGATTGATATTGGGTTGCCGATAGTCCCCTTGTAAAAATAGCACTGCGGTGAATTCTGATTAATATTTGTTTCCAGATAATCCCCTTCCTGTAAATATAGCCCTACGGTAAATTCTGATTTTTATTGATTTGCAGACAGTTCCTTTTCTTGGAAAAGAAGCGCTGCAGTGAATTCTGATTAATACTGCTTTACAGATAGTCCCCTTCTTGTAAAAATAGCCCTGCGGTGAATTCACATTAATATTGGTTTGCAGATAGCCCTTTCTTGTTAAAATCGCCCAGCGGTGAATTCTGACTGATATTGGTTTACAGATAGGCCCCTTTTTTTAAAAATAGCCGTGCGTTGAATTCTGACTGATATTGGTTTGCAGATATTCCCTTTTTTTTAAACAAAGCCCTGCGGTTAATTTGATTAATATCGGTTTGGAGAGAGTCCTCTTCTTGTAAAAATAAACCTGCGGTGAATTCTGATTATTATTGTTGTGCAGATAGTTCCTTTTCTTGTAAAAGTAGCGCTGCGGTGAATTCTGATTAATACTGCTTTGCAGATAATCCCCTTCTTGTAAAAATATCCCTGAGGTGAATTTCATTAATATTAGTTTGCAGATAGTCTCTTTCTTCTAAACATATCCCTGCGGTTAATTTGATTAATATTGGTTTGCAGAGAGTCCCCTTCTTGTAAAAATAGCACTGCGGTGAATTCTGACTAATATTGGTTTGCAGTGGTCCCCTTTTTTAAAAATAGCCGTGCGGTGAATTCTGTTTGATATTGGTTTGCAGATAGTGTCCTTTTTGTAAAAATAGCCCTGCGGTGAATTCTTATTGATATTGGTTTGGAGATTGTCCCCTTCTTGTAAAAAAAGCCCTACGGAAAATTTTAATTAATATTGGTTAGGAGATTGTACCCTTCTTGTAAAAATAGAATTGCGGGGAATTCTGATTAATATAGGTTTGCAGATAGTCCCCTTCTTGTGAAAATAGCCCTGCGGTGAATTGTGATTATTATTAATTTACATAGAGTCCAATTCTTGTAAAAGTAGCGCTGAGGTGAAATCTGATTAATACTGCTTTGCAGATAGTCCCATTCTTGTAAAAATAGCCCTGCGGTGAATTCAGATAATATTGGTTTGCAGATAGCCCCTTCTTGTAAAAATAGCCCAGCGGTGAATTCTGACAGATATTGGTTTAAAGATAGTCCCCCTTTTTAAAAAATAGCCGTACGGTGAATCGTGATTGATATTGGTTTGCAGATATTCCCCTTGTTTTAAACATAGCCCTGCGGTTAATTTGATTAATATTCGTTTGCAGAGAGACCCCTTCTTGTAAAAATATCACTGCGGTGAATTCTTATTGATATTTGATTGCAGATATACTTCTTTTTTTAAGAATAGCCCTGCGGTGAATTCTGATTATTATTGGTTTGCAGATAGTTCCTTTTCTTGTAAAAGTAGCGCTGCGGTGATTTCTGACTAATATTGGTTTGCAGTGGTCCCCTAATTTTTAAAATAGCCTTGCGGTGAATTCTGATTGATATTGGTTTGCAAATAGTCCCGTTCTTGTAAAAATAGCCCTGCAGTGAATTCAGATTATTATTCATTTACAGATAGTCCCCTTCTTGTAAAAATAATCCTGCGGTTAATTCTGATTAATATTGGTTTGCAGATAGTCCCCTTCTCGTAAAAATAGCACTGCGGTAAATTCTGATTAATATAGGTTTGCAGATAGTCTTCTTCTTATAAAAATACCCCTGCGTTGAATTTTGATTTATATTGGTTTGCAGATAGTACCCTTCTTGTAAAAAAAACCCTGCGGGAATTCTGATTAATATTGGTTTGCAGAGAGTCCTCTTCTTGTAAAAATATCACTGCGGTGAATTCTTATTGATATTTCATTGCAGATATACCCCTTCTTGTAATAATAGACCTGCGGTGAATTCTGATTATTATTCGTTTGCAGATAGTTCCTTTTCTTGTAAAAGAAGCGTTGCGGTGAATTGTGATTGATATTGGTTTGGAGATAGTCCGCTTCTTCTAAAAATAGCCCTGAAGTGAATTTCATTAATATTGGTTTGCAGATAGTCCCTTTCTTTTAAACATAGCCCTGCGGTTAATTTGATTAATATAGGTTTGCAGAGAGTCCCCTTCTTGTAAAAATAGTACTGCGGTGAATTCTGATTATTATTAATTTACAGATAGTTCCCTTCTTGCAAAATAGCCCTGCGGTGAATTCTGATTAATATTGGATTGCAGATAGTCCCCGTTTTATAAAAATAGTTTTGCGGTGAATTTTGATAATTATTGTTTGCCGATAGTCCCCTTCTTGTAAAAATAGCCCTGCGGTGAATTCTGAATTACAGTGGTTTGCAGATGGTCCCCTTCTTGTAAAAATATTCCTACAGTGAATTCTGATTAATATTGGATTGCAAGTAGTCCCGTTTTTGTAAAAATAGCACTGCGGTGATTTTCATTAATATTGGTTTGCAGATAGACCCTTATTGTAAGAAAAGCACTGCGGTGAATTCTGATTAATATTGGATTGCAGATATTCCCCGTCTTGTAAAATTAGTCCTGCGGTGTATTCTGATTATTATTGGTTTGCAGATAGTCCCCTTTTTGTAAAAATAGCCCTGCGGTGAATTCTGATTGATATTGATTTGCAGATGGTCCTCTTCTTGTAAATTTGTCCCTGCGGTGCATTCTGATTAATATTGGTTTGCAGATAGTATTCCTCTTGTAAAAATTGCCATGGTGAATTCTGATTATTATTGGCTTGGAGATAGTCTTCTTTTTGTAAAAATAGCGCAGCGGTTAATTCTGAGTGATATTGGTTTGCAGATAGTCCCCTTTTTGTAAAAATAGCCCTGCGGTGAATTCTAAATATTATTATTTTACAGATAGTCCCCTTCTTGTAAACATTGCCCTGCGGTGAATATCATTAATATTGGTTTGCAGATAGTCCCCTTCGTGTAAGAATAACACTGCGGTGAATTCTGATTGATTTCGGTTTGCAGATAGACCACTTCTTGTAAAGATAGCTCTGCGGTTAATTCTGATTATTATTAATTTCCAGATAGTCCCCTTTTTGTAAAAATAGCCCTGTGGTGAATTCTGATTGATATTGGTTTGCAGATAGTGCCCTTCTTGTAAAAATAGCCCTGCAGTAAATTCAGATTATTATTAATTTACAGATAGTCCCCTTCTTGTAAAAATAGTCCTGCGGTTAATTCTGATTAATATTGTTTGCAGATAGTCCTTTTCTCGTTGAAATAGCACTGCGGTAAATTCTGATTATAATTGGTTTGCAGATAGTCCCCTTTTTGTATAAAAACCCTGCGGTTAATTCTGACTAATATTGGTTTGCAGATTGTCCCCTTCTCGTAAAAATAGTACTTCGGTAAATTCTGATTAATATTGGTATGCAGATAGTACTCTTCTTTTAAGAATAGCCCTGCGGTGAATCCAGATTAATATTGGTTTGCAGATAGTCCCTTTTTTGTAAAAAAAACCCTGCGGTGAATTCTGACTAATATTGGTTTGCAGTGGATTTTTTCTTGTAAAAATAGCCCATCGGTGAATTCGGATTAATATTTGTTTGCAGATAGTCACCTTCTTGTAAAAATAACCCTGCGGTGAATTCTGATTGATATTGGTTTGCAGATAGTCTTCTTTTTGTAAAAGTAGTCCTGCAGTGAATTCAGATTAATATAATTTATAGATAGTCTCTTTCTTGTAAAAATAGTGCTGCGGTTAATTCTGATTAACACTGTGTTTCAGATAGTACTCTTCTTTTAAAAATAGCCCTTCGGTGAATTCTGTTTGATATTGGTTTGCAGATAGTCCCTATTTTGTAAAAATATCACTGCGTTAATTTCGTATTGATATTTGATTGCAGATATACCCCTTTTTGTAAAAATAGCCTGGCGGTGAATTCTGATTATTATTGGTTTGCAGATAGTTCCTTTTGTTGTAAAAGTAGAGCTGCGGTGAATTTTGTTTAATACTGCTTTGCAGATAGTCCCCTTCTTGTAAAAATAGCCCTGTGGTGAATTCAGAATAATATAGGTTTGCAGATAGCCCCTTCTTGTAAAAATAGCCCAGCCATGAATTCTGACTGATATTGGTTTGCAGATATTCCCCTTCTTTAAAACATAGCCCTGCGGTTAATTTGATTAATATTGGTTTGCAGACAGTCCCATTCTTGTAAAAATATCACTGCGGTGAATTCTTATTGATATTTGATAGCAGATATACCCCTTCTTGTAAAAATAGCCCTGCGGTGAATTCTGATTGATATTGCTTTGCAAATAGTTCCCTTCTTGTAAAAATAGCCCTGCAGTTAATTCAGATTATTATTAATTTACAGATAGTCCCTTCTTGTAAAAAATAGTCCTGCGGTTAATTCTGATTAATATTGGTTTGCAGATAGTCCCCTTTTTGTATAAAAACCCTGCGGTTAATTCTGACTAATATTGGTTTGCAGTGGATTCCTTCTTGTAAAAATAGCACATCGGTGAATTCTGATTAATAATGGTTTGAAGATAGTCCCCTTCTTGTAAAAATAGCCCTGCGGTGAATACTGATTGATATTGGTTTGCTGATATTCCCCTTCTTGTAAAATTACCCTTGTGTTGAATTTTGATTGATATTGGGTTGCCGATAGTCCCCTTGTAAAAATAGCACTGCGGTGAATTCTGATTAATATTTTTTCCAGATAATCCCCTTCCTGTAAATATAGCCCTACGGTAAATTCTGATTTTTATTGATTTGCAGACAGTTCCTTTTCTTGGAAAAGAAGCGCTGCAGTGAATTCTGATTAATACTGCTTTACAGATAGTCCCCTTCTTGTAAAAATAGCCCTGCGGTGAATTCACATTAATATTGGTTTGCAGATAGCCCTTTCTTGTTAAAATCGCCAAGCGGTGAATTCTGACTGATATTGGTTTACAGATAGGCCCCTTTTTTTAAAAATAGCCGTGCGTTGAATTCTGACTGATATTGGTTTGCAGATATTCCCTTTTTTTTAAACAAAGCCCTGCGGTTAATTTGATTAATATCGGTTTGGAGAGAGTCCTCTTCTTGTAAAAATAAACCTGCGGTGAATTCTGATTATTATTGTTGTGCAGATAGTTCCTTTTCTTGTAAAAGTAGCGCTGCGGTGAATTCTGATTAATACTGCTTTGCAGATAATCCCCTTCTTGTAAAAATATCCCTGAGGTGAATTTCATTAATATTAGTTTGCAGATAGTCTCTTTCTTCTAAACATATCCCTGCGGTTAATTTGATTAATATTGGTTTGCAGAGAGTCCCCTTCTTGTAAAAATAGCACTGCGGTGAATTCTGACTAATATTGGTTTGCAGTGGTCCCCTTTTTTAAAAATAGCCGTGCGGTGAATTCTGTTTGATATTGGTTTGCAGATAGTGTCCTTTTTGTAAAAATAGCCCTGCGGTGAATTCTTATTGATATTGGTTTGGAGATTGTCCCCTTCTTGTAAAAAAAGCCCTACGGAAAATTTTAATTAATATTGGTTAGGAGATTGTACCCTTCTTGTAAAAATAGAATTGCGGGGAATTCTGATTAATATAGGTTTGCAGATAGTCCCCTTCTTGTGAAAATAGCCCTGCGGTGAATTGTGATTATTATTAATTTACATAGAGTCCAATTCTTGTAAAAGTAGCGCTGAGGTGAAATCTGACAGATATTGGTTTAAAGATAGTCCCCCTTTTTAAAAAATAGCCGTACGGTGAATCGTGATTGATATTGGTTTGCAGATATTCCCCTTGTTT
This sequence comes from Tachypleus tridentatus, assembly GCF_004210375.1. Lineage (NCBI taxonomy): Eukaryota > Metazoa > Arthropoda > Merostomata > Xiphosura > Limulidae > Tachypleus > Tachypleus tridentatus. Next base: position 6,670,745 of record NW_027467777.1, on the reverse strand, counting down.
TAAACATAGCCCTGCGGTTAATTTGATTAATATTCGTTTGCAGAGAGACCCCTTCTTGTAAAAATATCACTGCGGTGAATTCTTATTGATATTTGATTGCAGATATACCCCTTTTTTTAAAAATAGCCCTGCGGTGAATTCTGATTATTATTGGTTTGCAGATAGTTCCTTTTATTGTAAAAGTAGCGCTGCGGTGATTTCTGACTAATATTGGTTTGCAGTGGTCCCCTAATTTTTAAAATAGCCTTGCGGTGAATTCTGATTGATATTGGTTTGCAAATAGTCCCGTTCTTGTAAAAATAGCCCTGCAGTGAATTCAGATTATTATTCATTTACAGATAGTCCCCTTCTTGTAAAAATAATCCTGCGGTTAATTCTGATTAATATTGGTTTGCAGATAGTCCCCTTCTCGTAAAAATAGCACTGCGGTAAATTCTGATTAATATAGGTTTGCAGATAGTCTTCTTCTTATAAAAATACCCCTGCGTTGAATTTTGATTTATATTGGTTTGCAGATAGTACCCTTCTTGTAAAAAAAAACCCTGCGGGAATTCTGATTAATATTGGTTTGCAGAGAGTCCTCTTCTTGTAAAAATATCACTGCGGTGAATTCTTATTGATATTTCATTGCAGATATACCCCTTCTTGTAATAATAGACCTGCGGTGAATTCTGATTATTATTCGTTTGCAGATAGTTCCTTTTCTTGTAAAAGAAGCGCTGCGGTGAATTGTGATTGATATTGGTTTGGAGATAGTCCGCTTCTTCTGAAAATAGCCCTGAAGTGAATTTCATTAATATTGGTTTGCAGATAGTCCCTTTCTTTTAAACATAGCCCTGCGGTTAATTTGATTAATATAGGTTTGCAGAGAGTCCCCTTCTTGTAAAAATAGTACTGCGGTGAATTCTGATTATTATTAATTTACAGATAGTTCCCTTCTTGCAAACATAGCCCTGCGGTGAATTCTGATTAATATTGGATTGCAGATAGTCCCCGTTTTATAAAAATAGTCCTGCCTTGAATTTTGATAATTATTGTTTGCCGATAGTCCCCTTCTTGTAAAAATAGCCCTGCGGTGAATTCTGAATTACAGTGGTTTGCAGATGGTCCCCTTCTTGTAAAAATATTCCTACAGTGAATTCTGATTAATATTGGATTGCAAGTAGTCCCGTTTTTGTAAAAATAGCACTGCGGTGATTTTCATTAATATTGGTTTGCAGATAGACCCTTATTGTAAGAAAAGCACTGCGGTGAATTCTGATTAATATTGGATTGCAGATATTCCCCGTCTTGTAAAATTAGTCCTGCGGTGTATTCTGATTATTATTGGTTTGCAGATAGTCCCCTTTTTGTAAAAATAGCCCTGCGGTGAATTCTGATTGATATTGATTTGCAGATGGTCCTCTTCTTGTAAATTTGTCCCTGCGGTGCATTCTGATTAATATTGGTTTGCAGATAGTATTCCTCTTGTAAAAATTGCCATGGTGAATTCTGATTATTATTGGCTTGGAGATAGTCTTCTTTCTGTAAAAATAGCGCAGCGGTTAATTCTGATTATTATTAATTTCCAGATAGTCCCCTTTTTGTAAAAATAGCCCTGTGGTGAATTCTGATTGATATTGGTTTGCAGATAGTGCCCTTCTTGTAAAAATAGCCCTGCAGTAAATTCAGATTATTATTAATTTACAGATAGTCCCCTTCTTGTAAAAATAGTCCTGCGGTTAATTCTGATTAATATTGTTTGCAGATAGTCCTTTTCTCGTTGAAATAGCACTGCGGTAAATTCTGATTATAATTGGTTTGCAGATAGTCCCCTTTTTGTATAAAAACCCTGCGGTTAATTCTGACTAATATTGGTTTGCAGTGGATCCCTTCTTGTAAAAATAGCACATTGGTGAATTCTGATTAATATTGGTTTGCAGATAGTCCCCTTCTTGTAAAAATAGCCCTTCGGTGAATTCAGATTAATATTGGTTTCCAGATAGCACCTTCTTGTAAAAATATCCCAGCGGTGAATTCTCACTGACATTGGTTTGCAGATATTCCCCTTCCTTTAAACATAGCCCTGCGGTTAATTTGATTAATATTGGTTTGCAGAGAGTACATTTCTTGTAAAAATATCACTACCCATAATTCTTATTGATATTTGATTGCAGATATACCCCTTCTTGTAAAAATATCACTGCGGTGAATTCTTATTGATATTTGTTTGCAGAAATACCCTTTCTTGTAATAATAGACCTGCGGTGAATTCTGATTATTATTGGTTTGCTGATAGTTCCTTTTCTTGTAAAAGTAGCGCTGCGGTGAATTGTGATTAATACTGCTTTGCAGATAGTCCCCTTCGTGTAAGAATAGCACTGCGGTGAATTCTGATTGATATCGGTATGGAGATAGTCCATTTCTTGTAAAAATAGCCCTGCGGTTAATTCTGATTGATATTGGTTTGGAGATAGTCCTCCTTCTTCTAAAAATAGCCCTGAGGTGAATTTCATTAATATTGGTTTGCAGATAGTCCCTTTCTTTTAAACATAGCCCTGCGGTTAATTTGATTAATATAGGTTTGCAGAGAGTCCCCTTCTTGTAAAAATAGTACTGCGGTGAATTCTGATTATTATTAATTTACAGATAGTTCCCTTCTTGCAAACATAGCCCTGCGGTGAATTCTGATTAATATTGGATTGCAGATAGTCCCCGTTTTATAAAAATAGTCCTGCCTTGAATTTTGATAATTATTGTTTGCCGATAGTCCCCTTCTTGTAAAAATAGCCCTGCGGTGAATTCTGAATTACAGTGGTTTGCAGATGGTCCCCTTCTTGTAAAAATATTCCTACAGTGAATTCTGATTAATATTGGATTGCAAGTAGTCCCGTTTTTGTAAAAATAGCACTGCGGTGATTTTCATTAATATTGGTTTGCAGATAGACCCTTATTGTAAGAAAAGCACTGCGGTGAATTCTGATTAATATTGGATTGCAGATATTCCCCGTCTTGTAAAATTAGTCCTGCGGTGTATTCTGATTATTATTGGTTTGCAGATAGTCCCCTTTTTGTAAAAATAGCCCTGCGGTGAATTCTGATTGATATTGGTTTGCAGATAGTCCCCTTCTTGTAAAAATAGCCCTGCAGTAAATTCAGATTATTATTAATTTACAGATAGTCCCCTTCTTGTAAAAATAGTCCTGCGGTTAATTCTGATTAATATTGTTTGCAGATAGTCCTTTTCTCGTTGAAATAGCACTGCGGTAAATTCTGATTATAATTGGTTTGCAGATAGTCCCCTTTTTGTATAAAAACCCTGCGGTTAATTCTGACTAATATTGGTTTGCAGTGGATCCCTTCTTGTAAAAATAGCACATTGGTGAATTCTGATTAATATTGGTTTGCAGATAGTCCCCTTCTTGTAAAAATAGCCCTTCGGTGAATTCAGATTAATATTGGTTTCCAGATAGCACCTTCTTGTAAAAATATCCCAGCGGTGAATTCTCACTGACATCGGTTTGCAGATATTTTCATTCTTTTAAACATAGCCCTGCGGTTAATTTGATTAATATTGGTTTGCAGAGAGTACATTTCTTGTAAAAATATCACTACTTATAATTCTTATTGATATTTGATTGCAGATATACCCCTTCTTGTAAAAATATCACTGCGGTGAATTCTTATTGATATTTGTTTGCAGAAATACCCTTTCTTGTAATAATAGACCTGCGGTGAATTCTGATTATTATTGGTTTGCTGATAGTTCCTTTTCTTGTAAAAGTAGCGCTGCGGTGAATTGTGATTAATACTGCTTTGCAGATAGTCCCCTTCGTGTAAGAATAGCACTGCGGTGAATTCTGATTGATATCGGTTTGCAGATAGTCCATTTCTTGTAAAAATAGCCCTGCGGTTAATTCTGATTGATATTGGTTTGGAGATAGTCCCCTTCTTCTAAAAATAGCCCTGAGGTGAATTTCATTAATATTGGTTTGCAGATAGTCCCTTTCTTTTAAACATAGCCCTGCGGTTAATTTGATTAGTATAGGTTTGCAGAGAGTCCCCTTGTTGTAAAAATAGTACTGCGGTGAATTCTGATTATTATTAATTTACAGATAGTTCCCTTCTTGCATACATAGCCCTGCGGTGAATTCTGATTAATATTGGATTGCAGATAGTCCCCTTCTTGTAAAAATATCCCTACATTGAATTCTGATTAATATTGGAATGCAGATATTCCCCGTCGTGTAAAAATAGTCCTGCGGTGAATTCTGATTGATATTGGTTTGCAGATAGTCCCCTTCTTGTAAAAATATCCCTACAGTGAATTCTGATTAATATTGGATTGCAGATATTCCCAATCTTTTAAAATTAGTCCTGCGGTGAATTCTGATTGATATTGGTTTGCAGGTAGTCCCTTTTTTGTAAAATAGCACTGCGGTGAATTTTATTAATATTGGTTTGCAGATAGTCCCCTTATTGTAAGTATAGCACTGCGGTGAATTCTGATTAATATTGGATTGCAGATATTCCCCGTTTTGTAAAAATAGTCCTGCGGTGTATTCTGATTATTATTTGTTTGCAAATAGTCCCCTTTTTGTAAAAATAGCCCTGCGGTGAATTCTGATTGATATTGATTTGCAGATGGTCCCCGTCTTGTAAATTTATCCTTGCTGTGCATTCTGATTAATGTTGGTTTGCAGATAGTCTTCTTCTTGTAAAAATTGCCATAGTGAATTCTGATTATTATTGGCTTGGAGATAGTCCCCTTTTTGTAAAAATAGCCCAGCTGTTAATTCTGATTGATATTGGTTTGCAGATAGACCCCTTTTTGTAAAAATAGCCCTGCCGTGAATTCTGATTATTATTATTTTACAGATAGTCCCCTTCTTGTAAACATTGCCTTGCGGTGAATTTCATTAATATTGGTTTGCAGATAGTCCCCTTCTTGTAAGAATAGCACTGCGGTGAATTCTGATTGATATTGGTTTGCAGATAGACCCCTTCTTGTAAAGATAGACCTGCGGTTAATTCTGATTATTATTGGTTCTCCAGATAATCCCCTTTTTGTAAAAATAGCTTTGCGGTGAATTCTGATTTATATTGGTTTGCAGATAGTCCCCTTTTGTGAAAATAGCCTTGCGGTGAATTCTGATTGATATTGGTTTGCAGATAGTCACCTTCTCGTAAAAATAGCACTGCGGTAAATTCTGGTTAATATTGGTTTGCCTAAAGTCCCTTTCTTTTAAAAATAGCCCTGCGGTGAATTCAGATTAATATTGGTTTGCAGATAGTAGCCTTTTGTAAAAAATAGTCCTGCGGTGAATTCTGACTGATATTGGTTTGCAGATAGCCCCCATTTTGTAAAAATATCACTGCGGTGAATTCTGATTGATATTGGTTTGCAGATTGTCCCCTTCTTGTAAAAAAAGCCCTACGGAAAATTCTAATTAATATTGGTTAGCAGATTGTCCCCTTCTTGTTAAAATAGAATTGCGGTGAATTCTGATTAATATAGGTTTGCAGATAGTCTTCTTCTTATAAAAATACCCCTGCGTTGAATTTTGATTTATATTGGTTTGCAGATAGTCCCCTTCTTGTAAAAATAGCACTGCGGTGAATTCTGACTGATATTGGTTTGCAGATAGTCCCCATTTTGTAAAAATATCACTGCGGTTATTTCTTATTGATATTTGATTGCAGATATACCACTTTTTGTAAAAGTAGCGCTGCGGTGAATTCTGATTAATACTGGTTTGCAGATATTCCCTTTCTTGTAAAAATAGCCCTGCGGTGAATTCTGATTGATATTGGTTTGCAGATAGCCCCTTCTTGTAAAAATGGCCCAGCGTTGAATTCTGACTGATATTGGTTTGCAGATATTTCCCTTCTATTAAACATAGCCCTGCGGTTAATTTGATTAATATTGGTTTGCAGAGAGTCCCCTTCTTGTAAAAAATAGCACTGCGGTAATTCTTATTGATATTTGATTGCAGATATACCCCTTCTTGTAAAAATAGCCCTGCGGTGAATTCTGATTGATATTGGTTTGCAAATAGTCCCCTTCTTGTAAAAATAGCCCTGCAGTGAATTTAGATTATTATTAATTTACAGATAGTCCCCTTTTTGTAAAAATAGCCCTGCGGTAAATTCTGATTAATATTGGTTTGCCGAAAGTCCCCTTCTTGTAAAAATAGCCCTGCGATGAATTGTGATTAATACTGCTTTGCAGATAGTCATTTTCTTGTAAAAATAGCCCTTCGGTGAATTCAGATTAATATTGGTTTCCAGATAGCACCTTCTTGTAAAAATATCCCAGCGGTGAATTCTCACTGACATTGGTTTGCAGATATTTTCCTTCTTTTAAACATAGCCCTGCGGTTAATTTGATTAATATTGGTTTGCAGAGAGTACATTTCTTGTAAAAATATCACTACCCATAATTCTTATTGATATTTGATTGCAGATATACCCGTACTTGTAAAAATATCACTGCGGTGAATTCTTATTGATATTTGTTTGCAGATATACCCCTTCATGTAATAATAGTCCTGCGGTGAATTCTGATTATTATTGGTTTGCTGATAGTCCCTTTTTTTTGTAAAAGTAGCGCTGCGGTGAATTGTGATTAATACTGCTTTGCAGATAGTCCCCTTCGTGTAAGAATAGCACTGCGGTGAATTCTGATTGATATCGGTTTGCAGATAGTCCATTTCTTGTAAGAATAGCACTGCGGTGAATTCTGATTGATATCGGTTTGCAGATAGACCCCTTCTTGTAAAGATAGACCTGCGGTTAATTCTGATTAATAATGGATTGCAGATATTCCCCGTATTGTAAAAATATTTCTGCGGTGAATTCTGATTGATATTGGATTGCAGATAGTCCCGTTTTTGTAAAAGTAGCACTGCGGTGAATTTCATTAATATTGGTTTGCAGATAGACCCCTTATTGTAAGTATAGCACTGCGGTGAATTCTGATTAATATTGGATTGCAGATATTCCCCGTCTTGTAAAAATAGACCTGCGGTGTATTCTGATTATTATTTGTTTGCAGATAGTCCCCTTTTGGAAAAATAGCCCTGCGGTGAATTCTGATTGATATTGATTTGCAGATGGTCCCCTTATTGTAAATTTGTCCCTGCTGTGAATTCTAATTAATGTTGGTTTGCAGATAGTCTTCTTCTTGTAAAATTGCCATAATGAATTCTGATTATTATTGGCTTGGAGATAGTCCCCTTTTGTAAAAAATAGCCCAGCGGTTAATTCTGATTGATATTGGTTTGCAGATAGTCCCCTTTTTTTAAAATAGCCCTGCGGTTAATTCTGATTATTATTATTTTACAGATAGTCCCCTTCTTGTAAACATTGCCCTGCTATGAATTTCATTAATATTGGTTTGCAGATAGTCCCCTTCTTGTAAGAATAGCACTGCGGTGAATTCTGATTGATATTGGTTTGCAGATAGACCCCTTCTTGTAAAGATAGACCTGCGGTTAATTCTGATTATTATTGGTTTCCAGATAGTCCCCTTTTTGTAAAAATAGCCCTGCGGTGAATTCTGATTGATATTGGTTTGCAGATAGCCCCTTCTTGTAAAAATGGCCCAGCGTTGAATTCTGATTGATATTGGTTTGCAGATATTCCCTTCTATTAAACATAGCCCTGCGGTTAATTTGATTAATATTGGTTTGCAGATAGTCCCCTTCTTGTAAAAAATAGCACTGCGGTAATTCTTATTGATATTTGATTGCAGATATACCCCTTCTTGTAAAAATAGCCCTGCGGTGAATTCTGATTGATATTGGTTTGCAAATAGTCCCATTCTTGTAAAAATAGCCCTGCAGTGAATTTAGATTATTATTAATTTACAGATAGTCCCCTTTTGTAAAAAATAGCCCTGCGGTGAATTCTGATTAATATTGGTTTGCAGATATTCCCGTGTTGTAAAAAATATTTCTGCGGTGAATTCTGATTGATATTGGTTTGCAGATAGTCCCTTTTTTGTAAAAGTAGCACTGCGGTGAATTTCATTAATATTGGTTTGCAGATAGTCCCTTATTGTAAAAATAGCACTGCGGTGAATTCTGATTAATATTGGATTGCAGATATTCCCCGTCTTGTAAAAATAGACCTGCGGTGTATTCTGATTATTATTTGTTTGCGGATAGTCCCCTTTTGGAAAAATAGCCCAGCGGTGAATTCTGATTGATATTGATTTGCAGATGGTCCCCTGAATTGTAAATTTGTCCCTGCTGTGAATTCTAATTAATATTGGTTTGCAGATAGTCTTCTTCTTGTAAAAATTGCCATAATGAATTTTGATTATTATTGGCTTGGAGATAGTCCCCTTTTTGTAAAAATAGCCCAGCGGTTAATTCTGATTGATATTGGTTTGCAGATAGTCCCCTTTTTGTAAAAATAGCCCTGCGGTGAATTCTGATTATTATTATTTTACAGATAGTCCCCTTCTTGTAAACATTGCCCTGCTATGAATTTCATTAATAATGGTTTGCAGATAGTCCCCTTCTTGTAAGAATAGCACTGCGGTGAATTCTGATTGATATCGGTTTGCAGATAGACCCCTTCTTGTAAAGATAGACCTGCGGTCAATTCTGATTATTATTGGTTTCCAGATAGTCCCCTTTTTGTAAAAATAGCCCTGCGGTGAATTCTGATTGATATTGGTTTGCAGATAGTCACCTTCTCGTAAAAATAGCACTGCGGTAAATTGTGGTTAATATTGGTTTGCCTAAAGTCCCCTTCTTTTAAAAATAGCCCTGCGGTGAATTCAGATTAATATTGGTTTGCAGATAGTAGCCTTTTCGTAAAAATAGTCCTGCGGTGAATTCTGATTGATATTGGTTTGCAGATTGTCCCCTTCTTGTAAAAATAGCCCTGCGGTGAATTCTGATTATTATTATTTTACAGATAGTCCCCTTCTTGTAAACATTGCCCTGCGGTGAATTTCATTAATATTGGTTTGCAGTAGTCGACTTCTTGTAAAAATAGCTTTACGGTGAATTTCATTAATATTGGTTTGCAGATTGTCCCCTTCTTGTGAAAATAGCACTGCGGTGAATTCTGATTGATATCGGTTTGCAGATAGACCCCTTCTGGTAAAGATAGCCCTGCGGTTAATTCTGATTATTATTGGTTTTCAGATAGTTCCCTTTTTGTAAAAATAGCCCTGCGGTGAATTCTGATTGATATTGGTTTGCAGATAGTCCCTATCTTGTAAAAATAGCCCTTCAGTGAATTCAATTTATTATTAATTTTCAGATAGTCCCCTTTTTGTAAAAATAGCCCTGCGGTGAATTCTGATTAATATTGGTTTGCAGTAGTCGACTTCTTGCAAAAATAGCTTTACGGTGAATTTTATTAATATTGGTTTGCAGATACCCCTTCTTGTAAAAATAGCACTTCGGTGAATTCTGATTGATATTGGTTTGCAGATAGTCCCCTTCTTGTAAAAATAGCCCTGCAGTAAATTCATATTATTATCAATTTACAGATCGACCCCTTTTTGTAAAATAGCCCTGCGGTGAATTCTGATTAATATTGGTTTGCCGAAAGTCCCCTTCTTGTAAAAATAGCCCTGCGATGAATTGTGATTAATACTGCTTTGCAGATAGTCACCTTCTTGTAAAAATAGCCCTGCGGTGAATTCTGATTGATATTGGATTGCAGATAGCCACTTCTTGTAAAAACGGCCCAGCGTTGAATTCTGACTGATATTGGTTTGCAGATATTTCCCTTCTATTAAACATAGCCCTGCGGTTAATTTGATTAATATTGGTTTGCAGAGAGTCCCCTTATTGTAAAAATAGCACTGCGGTAATTCTTATTGATATTTGATTGCAGATATACCCCTTCTTGTAAAAATAGCCCTGCGGTGAATTCTGATTGATATTGGTTTGCAAATAGTCCCCTTCTTGTAAAAATAGCCCTGCAGTGAATTTAGATTATTATTAATTTACAGATATTCCCCTTTTTGTAAAAATAGCCCTGCGGTAAATTCTGATTAATATTGGTTTGCCGAAAGTCCCCTTTTTGTAAAAATAGCCCTGCGATGAATTGTGATTAATATTGCTTTGCAGATAGTCACCTTCTTGTAAAATAGCCCTTCGGTGAATTCAGATTAATATTGGTTTCCAGATAGCACCTTCTTGTAAAAATATCCCAGCGGTGAATTCTCACTGACATTGGTTTGCAGATATTTTCCTTCTTTTAAACATAGCCCTGCGGTTAATTTGATTAATATTGGTTTGCAGAGAGTACAATTCTTGTAAAAATATCACTACCCATAATTCTTATTGATATTTGATTGCAGATATACCCCTACTTGTAAAAATATCACTGCGGTGAATTCTTATTGATATTTGTTTGCAGATATACCCCTTCTTGTAATAATAGTCCTGCGGTGAATTCTGATTATTATTGGTTTGCTGATAGTCCCTTTTTTTGTAAAAGTAGCGCTGCGGTGAATTGTGATTAATACTGCTTTGCAGATAGTCCCCTTCGTGTAAGAATAGCACTGCGGTGAATTCTGATTGATATCGGTTTGCAGATAGACCCCTTCTTGTAAAGATAGCCCTGCGGTTAATTCTGATTATTATTGGTTTTCAGATAGTTCCCTTTTTGTAAAAATAGCCCTGCGGTGAATTCTGATTGATATTGGTTTGCAGATAGTCCCTATCTTGTAAAAATAGCCCTTCAGTGAATTCAATTTATTATTAATTTTCAGATAGTCCCCTTTTTGTAAAAATAGCCCTGCGGTGAATTCTGATTAATATTGGTTTGCAGTAGTCGACTTCTTGTAAAAATAGCTTTACGGTGAATTTCATTAATATTGGTTTGCAGATAGTCCCCTTCTTGTAAAAATAGCACTTCGGTGAATTCTGATTGATATTGGTTTGTGGATAGTCCCCTCATTGTAAACATAGCTCTGCGGTGAATTCTTATTATTATTGGTTTGCAGATAGTCCCCTTTTTGTAAAAATAGCCCTGCGGTGAATTCTGATTGATATTGGTTTGCAGATAGTCCCCTTCTTGTAAAAATAGCCCTGCAGTAAATTCAGATTATTATTAATTTACAGATAGACCCCTTTTTGTAAAAATAGCCCTGCGGTAAATTCTGATTAATATTGGTTTGCCGAAAGTCCCCTTCTTGTAAAAATAGCCCTGCGATGAATTGTGATTAATACTGCTTTGCAGATAGTCACCTTCTTGTAAAAATAGCCCTTCGGTGAATTCAGATTAATATTGGTTTCCAGATAGCACCTTCTTGTAAAAATATCCCAGCGGTGAATTCTCACTGACATCGGTTTGCAGATATTTTCCTTCTTTTAAACATAGCCCTGCGGTTAATTTGATTAATATTGGTTTGCAGAGAGTACATTTCTTGTAAAAATATCACTACTTATAATTCTTATTGATATTTGATTGCAGATATACCCCTTCTTGTAAAAATATCACTGCGGTGAATTCTTATTGATATTTGTTTGCAGATATACCCCTTCTTGTAATAATAGTCCTGCGGTGAATTCTGATTATTATTGGTTTGCTGATAGTACCTTTTTTTTGTAAAAGTAGCGCTGCGGTGAATTGTGATTAATACTGCTTTGCAGATAGTCCCCTTCGTGTAAGAATAGCAAAGCGGTGAATTCTGATTGATATCGGTTTGCAGATAGTCCATTTCTTGTAAAAATAGCCCTGCGGTTAATTCTGATTGATATTGGTTTGGAGATAGTCCCCTTCTTCTAAAAATAGCCCTGAGGTGAATTTCATTAATATTGGTTTGCATATAGTCCCTTTCTTTTAAACATAGCCCTGTGGTTAATTTGATTAGTATAGGTTTGCAGAGAGTCCCCTTTTTGTAAACATAGCCCTGCGGTTAATTTGATTAGTATAGGTTTGCAGAGAGTCCCCTTTTTGTAAAAATAGTACGGCGGTGAATTCTGATTATTATTAATTTACAGATAGTTTCCTTCTTGCAAACATAGCCCTGCGGTGAATTCTGATTAATATTGGATTGCAGATAGTCCCCTTCTTGTAAAAATATCCCTAAAGTGAATTCTGATTAATATTGAATTGCAGATATTCCCCGTCTTGTAAAAATAGTCCTGCGGTGAATTATGATTGATATTGGTTTGCAGGTAGTCCCCTTCTTGTAAAAATATCCCTACAGTGAATTCTGATTAATAATGGATTGCAGATATTCCCCGTATTGTAAAAATATTTCTGCGGTGAATTCTGATTGATATTGGATTGCAGGTAGTCCCGTTTTTGTAAAAGTAGCACTGCGGTGAATTTCATTAATATTGGTTTGCAGATAGACCCCTTATTGTAAGTATAGCACTGCGGTGAATTCTGATTAATATTGGATTGCAGATATTCACCGTCTTGTAAAAATAGACCTGCGGTGTATTCTGATTATTATTTGTTTGCAGATAGTCCCCTTTTGGAAAAATAGCCCTGCGGTGAATTCTGATTGATATTGATTTGCAGATGGTCCCCGTATTGTAAATTTGTCCCTGCTGTGCATTCTAATTAATGTTGGTTTGCAGATAGTCTTCTTCTTGTAAAAATTGCCATAATGAATTCTGATTATTATTGGCTTGGAGATAGTCCCCTTTTTGTAAAAATAGCCCAGCGGTTAATTCTGATTGATATTGGTTTGCAGATAGTCCCCTTTTTGTAAAAATAGCCCTGCGGTGAATTCTGATTATTATTATTTTACAGATAGTCCCCTTCTTGTAAACATTGCCCTGCTATGAATTTCATTAATATTGGTTTGCAGATAGTCCCCTTCTTGTAAGAATAGCACTGCGGTGAATTCTGATTGATATCGGTTTGCAGATAGACCCCTTCTTGTAAAGATAGACCTGCGGTTAATTCTGATTATTATTGGTTTCCAGATAGTCCCCTTTTTGTAAAAATAGCCCTGCGGTGAATTCTGATTGATATTGGTTTGCAGATAGCCACTTCTTGTAAAAACGGCCCAGCGTTGAATTCTGACTGATATTGGTTTGCAGATATTTCCCTTCTATTAAACATAGCCCTGCGGTTAATTTGATTAATATTGGTTTGCAGAGAGTCCCCTTATTGTAAAAATAGCACTGCGGTAATTCTTATTGATATTTGATTGCAGATATACCCCTTCTTGTAAAAATAGCCCTGCGGTGAATTCTGATTGATATTGGTTTGCAAATAGTCCCCTTCTTGTAAAAATAGCCCTGCAGTGAATTTAGATTATTATTAATTTACAGATATTCCCCTTTTGTAAAAAATAGCCCTGCGGTAAATTCTGATTAATATTGGTTTGCCGAAAGTCCCCTTTTTGTAAAAATAGCCCTGCGATGAATTGTGATTAATACTGCTTTGCAGATAGTCACCTTCTTGTAAAAATAGCCCTTCGGTGAATTCAGATCAATATTGGTTTCCAGATAGCACCTTCTTGTAAAAATATCCCAGCGGTGAATTCTCACTGACATTGGTTTGCAGATATTTTCCTTCTTTTAAACATAGCCCTGCGGTTAATTTGATTAATATTGGTTTGCAGAGAGTACAATTCTTGTAAAAATATCACTACCCATAATTCTTATTGATATTTGATTGCAGATATACCCCTACTTGTAAAAATATCACTGCGGTGAATTCTTATTGATATTTGTTTGCAGATATACCCCTTCTTGTAATAATAGTCCTGCGGTGAATTCTGATTATTATTGGTTTGCTGATAGTCCCTTTTTTTGTAAAAGTAGCGCTGCGGTGAATTGTAATTAATACTGCTTTGCAGATAGTCCCCTTCGTGTAAGAATAGCACTGCGGTGAATTCTGATTGATATCGGTTTGCAGATAGACCCCTTCTTGTAAAGATAGCCCTGCGGTTAATTCTGATTGATATTGGTTTGGAGATAGTCCCCTTCTTCCAAAAATAGCCCTGAGGTGAATTTCATTAATATTGGTTTGCATATAGTCCCTTTCTTTTAAACATAGCCCTGCGGTTAATTTGATTAGTATAGGTTTGCAGAGAGTCCCCTTTTTGTAAAAATAGTACGGCGGTGAATTCTGATTATTATTAATTTACAGATAGTTTCCTCCTTGCAAACATAGCCCTGCGGTGAATTCTGATTAATATTGGATTGCAGATAGTCCCCTTCTTGTAAAAATATCCCTAAAGTGAATTCTGATTAATATTGGATTGCAGAAATTCCCCGTCTTGTAAAAATAGTCCTGCGGTGAATTATGATTGATATTGGTTTGCAGGTAGTCCCCTTCTTGTAAAAATATCCCTACAGTGAATTCTGATTAATAATGGATTGCAGATATTCCCCGTATTGTAAAAATATTTCTGCGGTGAATTCTGATTGATATTGGATTGCAGGTAGTCCCGTTTTTGTAAAAGTAGCACTGCGGTGAATTTCATTAATATTGGTTTGCAGATAGACCTTTTATTGTAAGTATAGCACTGCGGTGAATTCTGATAAATATTGGATTGCAGATATTCCCCGTCTTGTAAAAATAGACCTGCGGTTTATTCTGATTATTATTTGTTTGCGGATAGTCCCCTTTTGGAAAAATAGCCCAGCGGTGAATTCTGATTGATATTGATTTGCAGATGGTCCCCGTATTGTAAATTTGTCCCTGCTGTGCATTCTAATTAATGTTGGTTTGCAGATAGTCTTCTTCTTGTAAAAATTGCCATAATGAATTCTGATTATTATTGGCTTGGAGATAGTCCCCTTTTTGTAAAAATAGCCCAGCGGTTAATTCTGATTATTATTATTTTACAGATAGTCCCCTTCTTGTAAACATTGCCCTGCTATGAATTTCATTAATATTGGTTTGCAGATAGTCCCCTTCTTGTAAGAATAGCACTGCGGTGAATTCTGATTGATATCGGTTTGGAGATAGACCCCTTCTTGTAAAGATAGACCTGCGGTCAATTCTGATTATTATTGGTTTCCAGATAGTCCCCTTTTTGTAAAAATAGCTTTGCGGTGAATTCTGATTTATATTGGTTTGCAGAAAGTCCCCTTTTTGTGAACATGGCCCTGCGGTGAATTCTGATTGATATTGGTTTGCAGATGGTCCCCTTCTTGTAAAAATAGACCAGCGGTGAATTCTGACTGATATTGGTTTAAAGATAGTTTTCTTTTTTTTAAAAATAGCCGTATGGTGAATTCTGATTTATATTGGTTTGCAGATATTCCCCTTTTTGTAAAAATAGCCCTGCGGTGAATTCTGATTGATATTGGTTTGCAGATAGTCACCTTCTCGTAAAAATAGCACTGCGGTAAATTGTGGTTAATATTGGTTTGCCTAAAGTCCCCTTCTTTTAAAAATAGCCCTGCTGTGAATTCAGATTAATATTGGTTTGCAGATAGTAGCCTTTTTGTAAAAATAGTCCTGCGGTGAATTCTGACTGATATTGGTTTGCAGATAGCCCCATTTTGTAAAAATGTCACTCTGGTGAATTCTGATTGATATTGGTTTGCAGATTGTCCCCTTCTTGTAAAAATAGCCCTGCGGTGAATTCTGATTATTATTATTTTACAGATAGTCCCCTTCTTGTAAACATTGCCCTGCGGTGAATTTCATTAATATTGGTTTGCAGTAGTCGACTTCTTGTAAAAATAGCTTTACGGTGAATTTCATTAATATTGGTTTGCAGATAGTCCCCTTCTTGTAAAAATAGCACTGCGGTGAATTCTGATTGATATCGGTTTGCAGATAGACCCCTTCTTGTAAAGATAGCCCTGCGGTTAATTCTGATTATTATTGGTTTTCAGATAGTTCCCTTTTTGTAAAAATAGCTCTGCGGTGAATTCTGATTGATATTGGTTTGCAGATAGTCCCTATCTTGTAAAAATAGCCCTTCAGTGAATTCAATTTATTATTAATTTTCAGATAGTCCCCTTTTTGTAAAAATAGACCTGCGGTGAATTCTGATTAATATTGGTTTGCAGTAGTCGACTTCTTGTAAAAATAGCTTTACGGTGAATTTCATTAATATTGGTTTGCAGATAGTCCACTTCTTGTAAAAATAGCACTTCGGTGAATTCTGATTGATATTGGTTTGTAGATAGTCCCTCATTGTAAACATAGCTCTGCGGTGAATTCTTATTATTATTGGTTTGCAGATAGTCCCCTTTTTGTAAAAAATAGCCCTGCGGTGAATTCTGATTGATATTGGTTTGCAGATAGTCCCTTCTTGTAAAATAGCCCTGCAGTAAATTCAGATTATTATTAATTTACAGATAGACCCCTTTTGTAAAAAATAGCCCTGCGGTAAATTCTGATTAATATTGGTTTGCAGAAAGTCCCCTTCTTGTAAAATAGCCCTGCGATGAATTGTGATTAATACTGCTTTGCAGATAGTCACCTTCTTGTAAAATAGCCCTTCGGTGAATTCAGATTAATATTGGTTTCAGATAGCACCTTCTTGTAAAATATCCCAGCGGTGAATTCTCACTGACATTGGTTTGCAGATATTTTCCTTCTTTTAAACATAGCCCTGCGGTTAATTTGATTAATATTGGTTTGCAGAGTACATTTCTTGTAAAAAATATCACTACTTATAATTCTCATTGATATTTGATTGCAGATATACCCTTCTTGTAAAAAATATCACTGCGGTGAATTCTTATTGATATTTGTTTGCAGATATACCCCTTCTTGTAATAGTAGTCCTGCGGTGAATTCTGATTATTATTGGTTTGCTGATAGTTCCTTTTCTTGTAAAAGTAGCGCTGCGGTGAATTGTGATTAATACTGCTTTGCAGATAGTCTCCTTCGTGTAAGAATAGCACTGCGGTGAATTCTGATTGATATCGGTTTGCAGATAGTCCATTTCTTGTAAAAATAGCCCTGCGGTTAATTCTGATTGATATTGGTTTGGAGATAGTCCCCTTCTTCTAAAAATAGCCCTGAGGTGAATTTCATTAATATTGGTTTGCAGATAGTCCCTTTCTTTTAAACATAGCCCTGCGGTTAATTTGATTAGTATAGGTTTGCAGAGAGTCCCCTTGTTGTAAAAATAGTACTGCGGTGAATTCTGATTATTATTAATTTACAGATAGTTCCCTTGTTGCATACATAGCCCTGCGGTGAATTCTGATTAATATTGGATTGCAGATAGTCCCCTTCTTGTAAAAATATCCCTACATTGAATTCTGATTAATATTGGAATGTAGATATTCCCCGTCGTGTAAAAATAGTCCTGTGGTGAATTCTGATTGATATTGGTTTGCAGGTAGTCCCCTTCTTGTAAAAATATCCCTACAGTGAAATCTGATTAATATTGGATTGCAGATATTCCCAATCTTTTAAAATTAGTCCTGCGGTGAATTCTGATTGATATTGGTTTGCAGGTAGTCCCGTTTTTGTAAAAATAGCACTGCGGTGAATTTTATTAATATTGGTTTGCAGATAGTCCCCTTATTGTAAGTATAGCACTGCGGTGAATTCTGATTAATATTGGATTGCAGATATTCCCCGTCTTGTAAAAATAGTCCTGCGGTGTATTCTGATTATTATTTGTTTGCAGATAGTCCCCTTTTTGTAAAAATAGCCCTGCGGTGAATTCTGATTGATATTGATTTGCAGATGGTCCCCGTCTTGTAAACTTGTCCCTGCTGTGCATTGTGATTAATGTTGGTTTGCAGATAGTCTTCTTCTTGTAAAAATAGCCCTGCGGTGAATTCTGATTGATATTGGTTTGCAGATAGTCACCTTCTCGTAAAAATAGCACTGCGGTAAATTCTGGTTAATATTGGTTTGCAGAAAGTCCCCTTCTTTTAAAAAATAGCCCTGCGGTGAATTCAGATTAATATTGGTTTGCAGATAGTCCCCTTTTGTAAAAATAGTCCTGCGGTGAATTCTGACTGATATTGGTTTGCAGATAGCCCCCATTTTGTAAAAATATCACTGCGGTGAATTCTGATTGATATTGGTTTTCAGATTGTCCCCTTCTTGTAAAAAAAAAAGCCCCTACGGAAAATTCTATTAATATTGGTTTGCAGATTGTCCCTTCTTGTTAAAATAGAATTGCGGTGAATTCTGATTAATATTGGTTTGCAGATAGTCTTCTTCTTATAAAAAATGCCCTGCGTTGAATTTTGATTTATATTGGTTTGTAGATAGTCCCCTTCTTGTAAAAATAGCACTGCGGTGAATTCTGACTGATATTGGTTTGCAGATAGTCCCCATTTTGTAAAAATATCACTGCGGTTATTTCTTATTGATATTTGATTGCAGATATACCATATTTTGTAAAAGTAGCCCTGCGGTAAATTCTGATTGATATTGGTTTGCAGATAGCCCCTTCTTGTAAAAATGGCCCAGCGGTGAATTCTGACTGATATTGGTTTGCAGATATTTCCTTCTATTAAACATAGCCTTGCGGTTAATTTGATTAATATTGGTTTGCAGATAGTCCCCTTATTGTAAAATAGCACTGCGGTAATTCTTATTGATATTTGATTGCAGATATTCCCCTTCTTGTAAAAATAGCCCTGCGGTAAATTCTGATTGATATTGGTTTGCAAATAGTCCCCTTCTTGTAAAAATAGCCCTGCAGTGAATTTAGATTATTATTAATTTACAGATGGGCCCCTTCTTGTAAACATAGCCCTGTGGTGAATTCTAATTATTATTGGTTTGCAGATAGTCTCTTTTTGTAAAAAGAGTTCTGCAGTGAATTCTGATTATTCTTGTTTGCAGATATACCCCTTCTTGTTAAAATAGCCCTGCGGTGAATTCTGATTGATATTGGTTTGCAGATAGTCATTTTCTTGTAAACATAGCACGGAGAATTCTGATTAATATTGGTTTGCAGAAAGTCCCCTTCTTGTAAACATCGCCGTCGGTGAATTCTGATTGATATTGGATTGTAGATAATCCCATTCTTGTAAAAATAGCACTGCGGTGAATTCTGATTAATATTGGTTTGCAGATGGTCCCCTTCTTGTAAAAATATCCCTGCGGTGAAATCTGTTTAATATTTGTATGCAGAAGGTCCCCTTCTTGTAAAAATAGCTATGCGTTGAATTCAGATTGATATTGGATTGCACATAGCCCCTATTTAGTATATAAACATTGTGGTTGATTCTGATGCAATAGTATATAAACATTGTGGCTAATACTGATATAACAGTATATAAACATTGTGGTTAATACTAATGAAATAGTATATAAACATTGTAACTAATACTGATGAAATAGTATATAAACATTGTGGCTGATACTGATGAAATAGTATATAAACATTATGGTTGAAATTGATGAAATTGTATATAAACATTGTTGCTAAATCTGATGAAATTGTATATAAATATTGTGGCTAATACTGATGTAATAGTATATAAACATTGTGGCTGACACTGATGAAATAGTATATAAACATTGTGGCTATCACTGATAATATAATATATGAACATTGTGTCTGATACTGATGAAGTAGTATATAAACATTGTGGCTGATACTTATGAAATATTATATAAAATTGTGGGTGATACTGAAGAAAGAGTATATAAACATTATGGTTGAAATTGATGAAATACTATATAAACATTGTGGCTAAAACAAAAAAAATTATATATAAATATTGTGTTTAATACTGATGTAATAGTATATAAACATTGTGGCTGATACTGATGAAATATTATATAAACTTTGTGGCTAATACTGATAAAATAGTATATAAACATTGTGACTGATACTGATAAAATAGTATATAAACATTGTAGCTAATACTAATGAAATAGTATATAAACATTGTGGTTGATTCTGATGAAATAATATATAAACATTGTGGCTGCTCCCGATGAAATAGTATATAAACATTGTAGCTGATACTAATAAAATAGTATATAAACATTGTGGCTATTACTGATGTAATAGTATGTAAACATTGTGGCTGAAACTGATGAAAGAGTATATAAATATTATGGTTTAAATTGATGAAATAGTATATAAACATTGTGGCTGATACTGATGAAATAGCATATAAACATTGTGGCTATTACTGATGAAATAGTATATAAATATTGTGTCTGATACTGATGAAGTATTATATAAACATTGTGGCTATTACTGATGAAATAGTATATAATCGTTGTGGCTAATACTGATAAAATAGTATATAAACATTGTGTCTCATACTGATAAAATAGTATATAAACATTGTGACTGATACTGATAAAATAGTATATAAACATTGTAGCTAATACTAATGAAATAGTAAATAAACATTGTGGATGCTCCCGATAAAATAGTATATAAACATTGTGGCTGATACTGATGAAATAGTATATAAACATTGTGGCTATTACTGATGTAATAGTATGTAAACATTGTGGCTGATACTGATGAAATAGCATATAATCGTTGTGGCTAATACTGATGAAATATTATATAAACATTGTGGTTGATTCTGATGAAATAGTATATAAACATTGTGGCTGCTCCCGATAAAATAGTATATAAACATTGTGGCTGATACTGATAAAATAGTATATAAACATTGTGGCTATTACTGATGTAATAGTATATAAACATTGTAGATAATAGTAATGAAATAGTATATAAACCTTGTAGCTAATATTAATGAAATATTATACACACATTGTGGTTGATTCTGATGAAATAGTATATAAACATTGTGGCTGATACTGATGAAATAGTATATAAACATTATGGTTTAAATTGATGTAATATTATATAAACATTGTGGCTAATACTGATGAAATAGTATATAAACATTGTAACTAATACTGATGAAATATTATATAAACATTGTGGCTGATACTGATGAAATAGTATATAAACATTATGGTTTAAATTGATGAAATAGTATATAAACATTGTGGCGAATACTGATGAAATAGTATATAAACATTATGGTTTAAATTGATGTAATATTATATAAACATTGTGGCTAATACTAATGAAATAGTATATAAACATTGTAGCTGATACTGATGAAATATTATATAAACATTGTGGCTAATACTGATAAAATAGTTTATAAACATTGTGTCTGAT
>NW_027467777.1:6613383-6649214 GCF_004210375.1 Tachypleus tridentatus | reverse complement strand
AATATTTTAAACAGATACATAACGATCAATGTCTTAACTTTGTATTTTTAACAGATACACGATCAATGTCTTAACTTTGTATTTTTAATAGATATACGATCAATGTCTTAACTTTGTATTTTTAACAGATACACGATCAATGTCTTAACTTTGTATTTTTATGAATACACGATCAATGTCTTAACTTTGTATTTTTAACAGATATACGATCAATGTTTTAACTTTGTATTTTTTAACAGATATACGATCAATGTGAATTTGTATTTTTAACAGATACACGATCAATGTGTCTTAACTTGTACTTTTAATAGATACACGATCAATGTCTTAACTTGTATTTTTTTTAGCAGATACGATCAATGTCTTCACTTTGTATTTTTAATAGATATACGATCAATGTCTTAACTTTGTATTTTTAATAGATATACGATCAATGTCTTTAATTTGTATTTTTTTAATAGATACACGATCAATGTTTTCACTTTGTATTTTTAATAGATACACGATCAATGTCTTAACTTTGTATTTTTAATAGATACACGATCAATGTCTTAATCTTTGTATTTTTAACAGATACACGATCAATGTCTTAACTTTAATTTCTTTTAATAGATATACGATCAATGTCTTAACTTTGTATTTTTAACAGATACACGATCAATGTCTTAACTTGTATTTTTAATGGATATACGATCAATGTCTTAACTTTGTATTTTTAATAGATATACGATCAATGTCTTAATTTTGTATTTTTAACAGATACACGATCAATGTTTTAATTTGTATTTTTAACAGATACACGATCAGTGTCTTAACTGTACTTTTAATAGATACACGATCAATGTCTTAACTTTGTATTTTTAATAGATATTCAATCAATGTCTTAACTTTGTATTTTTAATAGATATACGATCAATGTCTTAACTTTGTATTTTTATTAGATATACGATCAATGTCTTCACTTTGTATTTTTAATAGATATACGATCAATGTCTTAACTTTTATTTTTAATAGATATACAATCAATGTCTTAACTTTTATATTTTTAATAGATATACGATCAATGTCTTAACTTTGTATTTTTTTAATAGATATACGATCAATGTCTTCACTTTGTATTTTTAATAGATATACGATCAATGTCTTAACTTTGTATTTTTAATAGATATACGATCAATGTCTTAACTTTGTATTTTAATAGATACACGATCAATTTCTTAACTGTATTTTCAGCTTAATATGATGATTCGCAAATGTTTTTGCTTGCTTTAGCTTTTCAACAGAAATTATCCCAGGGGGCTGAGCGCGATCAAATGGATAGTGTGCAAAGGTACCATGATTCGCGACCCGTTACCACAGAAATAAAGATAAAAGTTCACGCCCGAACTATGTACTTTAAATTTAGCGTGTAGTTTGAATGAAATAAACCTTTTTCTTGTTGAATATATTCAGTTTGCAACTGGTATCAAAATTGGGTCTTTTCGTCTTACCCTTAGTTCTGTCACTGCCCACCATAGGTACCGAAACCTGATTTTTTTTAAACATTATAAGTTCTCAAACTTACTGCTGTGCCAGTTGAGGGAGAGGCGCTTGCCTCTATTTAATTAGTTTTTTTTTTTAAATTTCGCACAAAGCTACTCGAGGGCTATCTGCGCTAGCCGTCCCTAATTTAGCAGTGTAAGACTAGAGGAAAGGCAACTAGTCATCACCACCCACCGCCAACTCTTGGGCTACTCTTTTACTAACGAATAGTGGGATTGACCGTAACATTATAACGCCCCCACGGTTGAAAGGGCGGGCATATTTTGGGTGCGACGGGGATGCGAACCCGCGACCCTCAAATTAACGAGTCGCACGCCTCAACACGCTTGGCCATACCGGGCCTGCTTCTATTTAAAGTTTGGAAAATGTTTTGTGCTTATGTGCACAACAAATCTTATCTGAAATATCTCGTGCGTACACGCCTTAGACACATTACATACGTTTCTAGAGTTCAGCCTAGATAATCGATACACTTTAAATACCCTTTAAAAGAAAGTTGATTTATAGATTCTATTTCGATAACTCTTTTGTTTAGTTAGATATTGAAAACCTTGACTTGTTTCACTTGTCATACGCCCTCCAGTTGCTTTGCTGGCGAGTTAAAAAGAAATTTCGTGAGTTAATAGAACGGTAAATTTTGATGAAGGACCGACTTTTTTTGCAGCTTTAAGAGAGAACAAAAATCCGATTTTATAATAATTCAGGTATTAAAATAATTCAGGCATTATAATAATTCAATTATTATAATAAATTCAGGTATTATAACAATTCAGGTATTAAAATAATTCAGGTATTATAATAATTCAGGTATTAAAATAATTCAGGTATTATAATAATTCAGGTATTAAAATAATTCAGGTATTATAATAATTCAGGTATTATAATAATTCAGGTATTAAAATAATTCAGGTATTATAATAATTCAGGTATTATAATAATTCAGGTATTAAAATAATTCAGGTATTATAATAATTCAGGTATTAAAATAATTCAGGTATTAAAATAATTCAGGTATTATAATAATTCAGGTATTATAATAATTCAGGTATTATAATAATTCAGGTATAATAATAATTCAGGTATTAAAATAATTCAGGTATTATAATAATTCAGGTATTAAAATAATTCAGGTATTATAATAATTCAGGATTATTAGGTATTATATAATTCAGGTGTTAAAATAATTCAGGTATTATAATAATTCAGGTATTATAATAATTCAGGTATTAAAATAATTCAGGTATTAAAAGCACTTTTTCTTCTTCATATCCTACCATGATTCTCCTAACACGACATCAAGTGCACGACAAATAACGTGCTTCAACTTTTTTTTGTGATTAAACGGGTATCGAGACCTCTAGAAGTGTTGACCAATCAGTTTTGTTTCGCTCTTTAACTTGAATATAAAAAACCCGGATTTCGATACCTGCTGGGAAGAACACAGACAGACCATTGTGTAGCTTTGTACGCCCAAAACCCACAAACAAACTGAATAACTTGACTTGTTACCCCTTCAATATCATGTATTCAGGGACATCACGTCTCGAGCCTTGGATCCTTCTATCCGTAACCCGACTGGCTAACTCTACTCTCAAGTACATAGAATTGAACGTTGTTTGCGAAACTGTTTTACTTAAATATCTTGTACAGAATAATGTGACAGGAGGCTTGTTTGAACATTTAGTAACACAACGTTCAGGCATCTTTTATATGTAGGCCGGACATGGTTTAGTTCGTTCAGAATTCCCTGGCCAAGCTAAACGAGGGTTATCTGCGCTGGTCGTCCCTAATTGACAATGAAATACTAGAGGAAAGGCAGAAAGTCAACACCAGTCACCGTCAACTGTTGGGCTACTCTTTTTTACCGACAAATGGTGAGATTGATGGTACCTTTATAACGCCTTCACGGCTGAGGAGGGCGACCATGTTTGGTGGAATGGGGATTCAAACTCGCGACCCTAAAATTGCGTTGAGCGCCCTAATTACCTAATGGTATAAGATGACTACTAGTCTGAAGGTTGCGGGGTTCGAATTCCTTACAGAATATGCTCGTCCTATCAGCCACTGGTCGGTAACGTGCGGCCAATCCCCCTACTCGTTGGTAAAAATCTAGCCCAACATTTGGCGGTAGATGATGTTGACCAACTACTTTTCCTCTTGTCTTTCACTGTTAATTAGGGACGGCTAGCGCAGATAACCCTCATGTAGCTTTGGACGCAATTCAAAATATATCAAATCTTTATATATAAGCAAATAAATAAATATGTATATAGTATAACGTGAGCAGAAACGTTTGAAAATAAAACATTTCTGTAATCATTTACATACAGCGTGTGTTTTTCTTATAGTAAATCCACATCGGGCTATCTTCTGATCCACCGACGGGAATCGAAAACCTGATTTTAGCGTTGCAAATCCATAGACTTACTGTTGCACCAGCAGGAAACTTATATAAAAAAAAGCGATGTCTTGATATAAATTGAGAAGTGTCATTCTCTTAAAACTTCCTTAGCGCCACCTGTGATTTTGAAGAGAACCAGGACAGGGTGAAAGGTAAATAAAGTATTGCTGGAACAAATCATATTGTTGGTTACTGTAGTGTGTATATTTGTATTATAATACATAATACACACAAATACAATCAAAATTAACGCTTCCTCCCTCTAGAGGGAGGGATGACATTTTCTATGCTGTCGTTTTGTCTTTTTCTTCCCTAAAATCATAATTCTGCACCTATTGGCACAGTGGTAGGTCTCTGGACTTATACTGCTAGAAACAGGCGATACCCATGATTGACTGAGCACAGTTAGCCCTTCGTGTCGCTGTGTGCGTAATATCAAACAGCCTTCACTCGTCTGGAAACGTGAAGGGCGTATACCTTGGTCCAATACGTTTTGACACTTTTTTCTTTCCCTTTGGGCCCGGCATGGCCAGGTGGGTTAAGGCGTTTCGATTCGCAATCTGAGGGTCGCGGGTTCAAATCTCCATCGTACCAACGATACTCGCCCTTTCAGCCGTGGGGGCGTCAAAAGTGACGGTCAGCCCCTCTATTCGTTGGTAAAAGAGTAGTCCAAGAGATAGCGGTGGGTGGTGATGACTTCACTCCAGTCTTACACTGCTAAATTAAGGACGGCTAGCGCAGATAGCCCTCGTGTAACATTGCGCGAAATTTAAAAAACAAAGAAACTTGGTTTGGGCGCCCAGCCTAGTTTCGATTTTAGGGGGTAAAAGGTCAAACGTTACGAAACATATGCTTTGTTTCAGTTTCCCTTACGTTTCAATCAATCGAAACCTCCCGAAAACGGAACGAAACCGATTAAAGATTCGTTGCTTTCTTGCCATCTTATAGAGGTCAAAGTTCAAAATGTCAAGATTTCTGGCCCCTCATTATTTTGTAATTCGGACAATCTAGATAAGACTGCACAAGAATACCTTGCGACAAACCCTTAAGCAGCCATATTTGGGGTTTTTGCGTTTCTTTGAATTTCGAACTTTTAAAAGCAAAGAGCAAGAAAAAACAAACAACCTTTGAACCGTAGGCATTGTCCGCACACGTACACGTTAAATAAAAAAAATATGATTCATACTTAGTTCACTCAATGCATGAAAGTGTATGTGTGGAGTCGAAAAGTAGGTTTCTGGAAACTCACTTGTTACGATCTGTCGCTGCTTATAGGTCTACTTACAAAGATGTCGACTAACCTGTCTTTCTGATAGTGAAATATGTGTGTCGAAGTTTAGTTGAATGTCAGTTTCTGTTGAAATCCACTATATTATAAGAACCTTATCGACTAAGGTGGATAAACGGAGCGATGTTACAGTCGTTTGTGATTTAGTATTTCTGGTTATGATAAGTGCCAGTTAGTTACGATACATATTAGTTAACAGTGTAGATACAATATCAGTTATGGTGCATGTCAGTTAATGATGTATACCGAGTTATACAGCACAGTTATTATCAGACTTATCAAGGCTGTTAAGCATAAAGTTATACAAGGGACTATCTGTACTCTATCCCACGGGTATCAAAATCCGAATTTTAGTGCCGTAAACCCGCAGACTTACCGCTTAGCCACCGAGGGATGGCATTAAATTTGTAGTAACGTTATTAGTTTATAAATTATACAGAATACTTTAATATTCATGTATATTTTTAAAAAATTTTCTAATAAGTATAAATCAGAATACGATGACAAGCGCCCTTCGTGACGTTTCCTAGCAACAAATAATTTATCGCTGTTACATAATACCCACAATTCCATAGAGACAGTAATTCGCGATTCATGACGACTGCCATCTTGGTTTTCATCCTCAAGTATCTTAG
The DNA here is from genome assembly GCF_004210375.1 of Tachypleus tridentatus. NCBI lineage: Eukaryota > Metazoa > Arthropoda > Merostomata > Xiphosura > Limulidae > Tachypleus > Tachypleus tridentatus. The sequence continues at coordinate 6,643,348 of NW_027467777.1, read as the reverse complement.
GTTTGAGATACAGAAAGACCGCTAATTACGCGAGTGTCTCTTAGTCAGTATTTCACACAGTTCTGTTGTTTCTGTTCAAACTTATAGGTGGCGTTGATGAGGCTTTCAAAACAATATGCTTGGTATATCGACAAGGAGTTTAAGAGGTCGATATTTTTTGCACCATTATTCAAACTGAACACCTTGTATTTACACTTTCAAATGTGTCATTTAGCAGTGTTGTTTATTCGTTTCGGACATTCAAGCAAAGTTAAACTTGCCAATCCTACTTTTTAAATCACAGAACTAAAGGAAAAGCAGCTCGTGAACAGAACTCACATTCCACTCTTTGGCTATTCTTAGCGAATATGGGCTTAGACTGTTACTCTTATAACGCATTCTAAGCTCCAAAGGTCGGAAGGAAATTTCACAAAATGAGATACGAATGATAGATCGTTGAATTCATAGTTTGGTACGTTAAGCCATCGGGCAGCGCCCTCTCAGTTTTGTCTCGTTTTTTGTAGAGAAATTTAAAAATCTTACATAAAATGTTTTTGAAACACTATTTTCTGCTGATCTGTGGTGTCGCATTACTTTTAAGCCTTTCGTTTCAAAGCTTTTATAATTAACTTTTATAAAGCTACTCACTATACCAAGCCGTAATGCTGTTGTTTTGAATTAAGCACAAAGCTACACAATGGGTTATCTGTACTCTGCCCACCACTGGTATCGAAACCCGGATTTTAGCGTTGTAAGTCCGCTGACATACCGCTGAGCCACTGGGGGGCACTAAGCCGTGAAGATCAAATAAGTAAATATTGGAGCAAATGTCTACTTAACTCGATAGGCCTAGCACTTCAGTACCATTTCACATGAAACGCGCTCTCTGCAATATGATTCTAAAGTGTAATGTGTTTCACATGTTTCCAAACGAAATGAACTTTTTAGTGTTGCAAAAGTCCGAGAGAAAAAGACTGCAGTACAAATTCGATTTAAATTTTAAACTTTATATATGTCCCTCAGGCTGCCATCACACTACAGGTTGTTGAACATTAAAAGTAACTTGAACCTGGAAACTCTCAAATACAGTGATTTTTGACGTATCGTTTTGAGATGAGTTATCGTTTGTTAACGGATATATATTTTAAAGTGAAGTACAACATTCTCAAGTCTCTATACTTGCTAGTACTGAGGTCTATCTGTGGGGAGTAAATCAATAAATTCACATCCTCAGCATCATTAATAAATAATTGTTAACTTTTTATGTTTATGTTTTTATGTTTTTCACTTTTTTATGTTTAGCTTTCTCTGAGATAAGAACGATTTCACCTAAGATTTGGTAGGGTAGATCGAATCATCATGATAGTCAGCAGTGGGATAAAGAAACAGGAACAGATTGAAAGTAGTTACACGTATAATATTGTACACGGCTTGATGCACAATACTTACCAAGTTGGTTCTAAACAGTTCCTGAATACCTCTGTGCCTCATTTGGAGACCTCTAAGCTTCTTGTGCTTGGCCATTAAGCTCGTGATGTGCTGACGGATTTCGATCACTTTACCACATCAAATCACTTTTCGTAGCCCCAAAGCTAAAAAGTGCGGGAAATGCTTTCTTTTTAGCCAATGTAAATGTACAAAATTTTCAGTTCAAATTTAGAAAAACCAGATTGGATAGTTCTTTTTGTTTTCTCCAGTAAAAATGTTCGCCACTGGCTCGTGAGAGGCCTGTTAACTTAAATTTTCATAATATTTAATTACAATTTAAAATTCCATGGTATTTTTATAATTTTTCACCTACATTTCACTTAGCTTCTAACTCGAAATTAGCAAATAATTTCACACGTTTTTCGAAGCGATCAAAGTGGCATTACTATCATATTGTGAATAACATATTACAAACCAATAAAGTTTGAGTTTGTCTGAATTTCGCGCCAAGCTGCACGACGGTTTCTTGCACTAGCGGTATGTATGAGGACTCACATCGTTAAAAACCGGGTTTCTATACCCGTGGTGGGCAGACCACAGACAGCCCTTTGTGCTCAATTCCAACAAACTAAAATACTGCATTAATCGTCCGTAATTTAGCAGTACTGAGCTAGAGATCAGGCAGCTAATCAAAACTACCACCACCAATTCTTGGGCTACTTTTTTTAACCAACGAAAAGAGGGTTTGAATTGTTTGTTTTGAATTTCGCGCAAAGTTTCACGAGGGCTATCTGTGCTAGCCGTCCCTAATTTAACAGTGTAAGATTGGAGGGAAGGCAGCTGGTCATCACCGCCCCCCGACAATTCTTGGCTTACTCTTTTACCAACGAATAATGGGACTGACCGTCACATTATTTCACCCCCACGGCTGAAAGGGCGAGCATGATTGGTGTGACGGGGATTCGAACCCGCGACCCTCGGATTACGAGTCTAGTGCCTTAACCACCTGGCCATGAAAAGATGGACTGACCATAACATTGTATCGCTGATCTTCAGACTACCAGGCCACACAAGATAAGCAGCTGTAATACAAATGCACGTTTAAGCCAGGCTCTAATTGACACAGATTTTATATGATGCAATATTTTATTAACTGTTTTTACAAATTTTCTTATAAAATGACTTAACAGATAGCTTTGCGAGCTATCTATTTATCTACGTTTTTTAGTATGGGATGGTTTATTTTCCGTGTGTGTGTATTGGGAGTCGCTCTACCACAGCTGATGTTTGTTTTTGACATATTATAACACATTATTTATTATTATTATATGTGTTTTGGGGACAAGTTCTTTAAAATTGTTAATGTACTTTTCCCCCAATAATGTCGTGTTTCTTGACCCTTTTCGTAACCAAGAAATATAGCTGATTGATAGTAGAGTTAATTCAAATACAAATAGTACATAAATAACTGGTGAAAATACAAAAACTAATAAATTATATTACGTTAAGAAATTCTAACTTTACAAATCTGATTCGTAAGGAACTTAAAAATAAACTTAATAATAATTACAATCAACTTACTTAATATAGTTCACATCATTACAATTTTTTATAATATAGATCGCGTCTAGACCATTACTACAACTGTCGTGTCACAGCAGGACTGACGAGCCCTGGTACTTTCAAAAAGGCCTCTTCGGCACTGGATAGGGCAGATGTATTGTAGTTGACTTATGATACCATGTTCATTTTGGCTTTCAATCTCCTGTTCTTAGATTGGATATCGTTCCAGTATTTAAAACCTGATGACCTGTAATATAGGTCAGAATAAGAAATGGGCAACTTAAGCCATGCCGGAAACCGACGGAGATTGAAACAGAGGCGCCGGAAACACGTGACGGATGGGTTTCTGCCTGTTTGAATGACGTGTTCGGGAAATATCTCGATCGTATGCTACATTTTGTGCAACAGTGCTGACTGATGCCTTACCACGTAAACTTCATACTGCGTGTGGGTTTTAACGATAGCCATCGTTCCACAAAACAATAAAACACACAAGGATATTCACGCTCCGGAAGCATAGTTTCTCTCCTTGGAGGAATTAAAGGAGAATTTTAATGTTTACTCATAATGAGGTTTATACAAAATATCCCCTCCCCACGTGATAACAGACCTGTTTCTTCACGTGACATTTCGCTAGTGAAATAATTTCCAAGACTATGAGCGCAGCGGGGCGTGTCTCATCAGTTTCGCCCCTAAAAAGAAAAAAGAAAATTCAATCGAAGCTCGTACAGGCTCGCGCCATTGTCACGCAATGTAACATTTTGTGACGTATATCCTACTTAAAAGAGGGGTTCTACCAATAGCTATCACCGCACGCGCGTATACACTCACGGGCAATGGAATTTCAGATTTTTAAAATAATTTATCGTATTCGAGTTTCCAGTGTATAATTTAGAGCAAATGTATTACTCGTTTACAATGACCGCGAGTTCTTCTAAAAGAAAGAAAATTGTACAATAATTGGTGAAATAATATAAAAACTTTGCTCTTAGCGATGTTTGTAAAATCCTTCTCAGAAATATCTCCTCCATCAGGATAAGATAAATGATATGAAAAAAATATTATAAAGAGGTTAAAAACAGAAAAATACGAAGAGAAGATAACACGAGAAAAGAACAAAAAAGTGTATTGATAAATAAATAACCCACAAACTTCAAAATGATGAACAAAGTAACTAAAATATAACTAAACAAATCCACATTTCCAGGATTATTTCGAGTATATTCATCACCTATTAAACTGGATACAAACTGGTCAATCAACAGCTTTTGAAATAATTTTTTAAATGTCGGTAAACAATATTAGCAGACATGAAAATTTCAACCTTCATTGATAGAGTAAGAATGATAAGGCTGTTAAAAAGAGTTACAGCTCAACTGATTAAAACATGACGTCATATCCTAAATTGGTAAAAACATCGCTATCTCGTGGTTCAACTGATTAATAAACCATCTTTCTCACGTTTCTTAATATTTCTACAGTAAACTCGAGTTCTCTCGTTCCGATAAACAACTACTTAAAACAGTTTCAAGCTAAGCCTAATGAAGAAGGACTCCGAACGAACAGGTGCTTTTGACCTATCGCATAGCTGCTGTGTTCTTCACTTGCATCGATCGTCCAAAGTTGTGGCAGATGTTATGAGGTTCACTTGGTCATCACCTGCTTGCTAACTTCCCCTGACTTCTAAAGAGCCATATTTAACGTCACGAAAGTGAATAATTTCTAATTGAGCCAAGCTTGTTATAAAGCGGCAACAACCGATTCACTTGTGCAGACTGCAGTAACAACCGAACCACGTGAGCAGGTTATTACAACAATGAGAAACACAGGTGGACAAAGAAAATTTTCTCACTTTTGGAAACTTGCGAACTGGGTTTGAATGCTATTCAATCAGGTGGACCGTAATGAGAATTGTCCACTAACGTTTTCCTTATTTATTTCGGTTTCAGTCTACAGTAGGAACAGACTAATCACGTTTCTGTAATTATACCTAAGCTAGCGATTAGTGAATAAAAATTCAAAGTGCTAAGCATACGGTCTATGGCGCAACGAATTGTCTTTGTGGCCCACAAATATTTGTTCATATAAACAGTGATTTAAGTATAGATATTTTAATGGGGAAGAGTTTGAAAGTTTTGTTTTTTCATGACGTTCAAACGCCGACAGTTTTGGGAATTGAGCCAAATATCAAAATGAGATATAGGATATAGGTTTGCTTTCTTTCTGAAACGAATAATCTATCATCCAACTTCAAATAAGTTACAAACTTACTTCTTACAACGAACTACTTAAGCCTTTAGGTATTAATAAAAAAATAACGGAAGTTACTTGCCCGGAAAGAAAAACGTCTAACACGTTCTGGATACAACTGTTTCACGCAGTGTTGCACAGAGTTGTGAGAGCATAGTCGTCCTTAATTTTGAAATAAGAAATTGAATGAAAGGCCGCTCGTCAACAGCACCCACCGCCTACTCTTGGGTTGTACATCGTTTCCGAATAGTAGGATTTGACAATTATAGCGCACCCTTGATATTACCATGATAGATAGTACCTTACGTAATAAGAATGGTATTACTCTGACAGATAGTACCTTAGGTAATAAGAATGGTATTACCCTGACAGATAGTACCTTAGGTAATAAGAATGGTATTACCCTGACAGATAGTACCTTAGGTAATAAGAATGGTATTACCCTGACAGATAGTACCTTAGGTAATAAGAATGGTATTACCCTGACAGATAGTACCTTAGTTAATAAGAATGGTATTACCTGACAGATAGTACCTTAGTTAATAAGAATGGTATTACCATGACAGATAGTACCTTAGGTAATAAGAATGGTATTACCATGACAGATAGTACCTTAGGTAATAAGAATGGTATTACTCTGACAGATAGTACCTTAGGTAATAAGAATGGTATTACCTGACAGATAGTACCTTAGGTAATAAGAATGGTATTACCTGACAGATAGTACCTTAGGTAATAAGAATGGTATTACCCTGACAGATAGTACCTTAGGTAATAAGAATGGTATTACCCTGACAGATAGTACCTTAGGTAATAAGAATGGTATTACCTGACAGATAGTACCTTAGTTAATAAGAATGGTATTACCCTGACAGATAGTACCTTAGGTAATAAGAATGGTATTACTCTGACAGATAGTACCTTAGTTAATAAGAATGGTATTACCCTGACAGATAGTACCTTAGGTAATAAGAATGGTATTACCCTGACAGATAGTACCTTAGTTAATAAGAATGGTATTACCCTGACAGATAGTACCTTAGGTAATAAGAATGGTATTACCCTGACAGATAGTACCCTAGGTAATAAGAATGGTATTACCCTGAAGATAGTACCTTAAGTAATAAGAATGGTATTACCATGACAGATAGTACCTTAGGTAATAAGAATGGTATTACCATGACAGATAGTACCTTAGGTAATAAGAATGGTATAACCCTGATAGATAGTAACTCAGGTAATAAGAATTATATTACCATGACAGATAGTACTTAGGTAATAAGAATGGTATTACTGTGACAGATAATACCTTAGGTAATAAGAATGGTATTACCCTGACAGATAGTACCTTAGGTAATAAGAATGGTATTACCATGACAGATAGTACCTTAGGTAATAAGAATGGTATTACCCTGACAGATAGTACCTTAGGTAATAAGAATGGTATTACCATGACAGATAGTACCTTAGGTAATAAGAATGGTATTACCATGACAGATAGTACCTTAGGTAATAAGAATGGTATTACCCTGACAGATAGTACCTTAGGTAATAAGAATGGTATTACCATGACAGATAGTACCTTAGAATAAGAATGGTATTACCCTGACAGATAGTACCTTAGGTAATAAGAATGGTATTACCTGACAGATAGTACCTTAGGTAATAAGAATGGTATTACCTGACAGATAGTACCTTAGGTAATAAGAATGGTATTACCATGACAGATAGTACCTTAGGTAATAAGAATGGTATTACCTGACAGATAGTACCTTAGGTAATAAGAATGGTATTACCCTGACAGATAGTACCTTAGGTAATAAGAATGGTATTACCTGACAGATAGTACCTTAGGTAATAAGAATGGTATTACCCTGACAGATAGTACCTTAGGTAATAAGAATGGTATTACCATGACAGATAGTACCTTAGGTAATAAGAATGGTATTACCCTGACAGATAGTACCTTAGGTAATAAGAATGGTATTACCACTGACAGATAGTAACCTTAGGTAATAAGAATGGTATTACCCTGACAGATAGTAGGTAATAAGAATGGTATTACACTGACAGATAGTACCTTAGGTAATAAGAATGGTATTACTCTGACAGATAGTACCTTAGGTAATAAGAATGGTATTACCCTGACAGATAGTACCTTAGGTAATAAGAATGGTATTACTCTGAGAGATAGAACCTTAGGTAATAAGAATGGTATTACCCTGACAGATAGTACCTTAGGTAATAAGAATGGTATTACACTGACAGATAGTACCTTAGGTAATAAGAATGGTATTACCCTGACAGATAGTACCTTAGGTAATAAGAATGGTATTACCCTGACAGATAGTACCTTAGGTAATAAGAATGGTATTACCATGACAGATAGTACCTTAGGTAATAAGAATGGTATTACCCTGACAGATAGTACCTTAGGTAATAAGAATGGTATTACCTGACAGATAGTACCTTAGGTAATAAGAATGGTATTACCCTGACAGATAGTACCTTAGGTAATAAGAATGGTATTACCCTGACAGATAGTACCTTAGGTAATAAGAATGGTATTACCCTGACAGATAGTACCTTAGGTAATAAGAATGGTATTACTCCGACAGATAGTACCTTAGGTAATAAGAAGGGTATTACCATGACAGATAGTACCTTAGGTAATCAGTATGGTATTACCCTGACAGAGAGTACCTTAGTTAATAAGAATGGTATTACCCTGACAGATAGTACCTTAGGTAATAAGAATGGTATTACCCTGACAGATAGTACCTTAGGTAATAAGAATGGTATTACCTGACAGATAGTACCTTAGGTAATAAGAATGGTATTACCTGACAGATAGTACCTTAGGTAATAAGAATGGTATTACCCTGACAGATAGTACCTTAGGTAATAAGAATGGTATTACCTGACAGATAGTACCTTAGGTAATAAGAATGGTATTACCCTGACAGATAGTACCTTAGGTAATAAGAATGGTATTACCCTGACAGATAGTACCTTAGGTAATAAGAATGGTATTACCATGACAGATAGTACCTTAGGTAATAAGAATGGTATTACCCTGACAGATAGTACCTTAGGTAATAAGAATGGTATTACCCTGACAGATAGTACCTTAGGTAATAAGAATGGTATTACCCTGACAGATAGTACCTTAGGTAATAAGAATGGTATTACCCTGACAGATAGTACCTTAGGTAATAAGAATGGTATTACCCTGACAGATAGTACCTTAGGTAATAAGAATGGTATTACCCTGAGAGATAGTACCTTAGGTAATAAGAATGGTATTACCCTGACAGATAGTACCTTAGGTAATAATAATGGTATTAAAATGACAGATAGTACCGTAGGTAATAAGAATGGTATTACCATGACAGATAGTACCTTAGGTAATAAGAATGGTATTACCCTGACAGATAGTACCTTAGGTAATAAGAATGGTATTACCCCTGACAGATAGTACCTTAGGTAATAAGAATGGTATTACCTGACAGATAGTACCTTAGGTAATAAGAATGGTATTACCTGACAGATAGTACCTTAGGTAATAAGAATGGTATTACCTGACAGATAGTACCTTAGTTAATAAGAATGGTATTACTCTGACAGATAGTACCTTAGTTAATAAGAATGGTATTACCCTGACAGATAGTACCTTAGGTAATAAGAATGGTATTACCCTGACAGATAGTACCTTAGGTAATAAGAATGGTATTACCCTGACAGATAGTACCTTAGGTAATAAGAATGGTATTACCTGACAGATAGTACCTTAGGTAATAAGAATGGTATTACCATGACAGATAGTACCTTAGGTAATAAGAATGGTATTACCCTGACAGATAGTACCTTAGGTAATAAGAATGGTATTACCCTGACAGATAGTACCTTAGGTAATAAGAATGGTATTACCATGACAGATAGTACCTTAGGTAATAAGAATGGTATTACCCTGACAGATAGTACCTTAGGTAATAAGAATGGTATTACCATGACAGATAGTACCTTAGGTAATAAGAATGGTATTACCCTGACAGATAGTACCTTAGGTAATAAGAATGGTATTACCTGACAGATAGTACCTTAGGTAATAAGAATGGTATTACCTGACAGATAGTACCTTAGGTAATAAGAATGGTATTACCTGACAGATAGTACCTTAGGTAATAAGAATGGTATTACCATGACAGATAGTACCTTAGGTAATAAGAATGGTATTACCCTGACAGATAGTACCTTAGGTAATAAGAATGGTATTACCCTGACAGATAGTACCTTAGGTAATAAGAATGGTATTACCCTGACAGATAGTACCTTAGGTAATAAGAATGGTATTACCCTGACAGATAGTACCTTAGGTAATAAGAATGGTATTACCCTGACAGATAGTACCTTAGGTAATAAGAATGGTATTACCTGACAGATAGTACCTTAGGTAATAAGAATGGTATTACCATGACAGATAGTACCTTAGGTAATAAGAATGGTATTACCCTGACAGATAGTACCTTAGGTAATAAGAATGGTATTACCATGACAGATAGTACCTTAGGTAATAAGAATGGTATTACCATGACAGATAGTACCTTAGGTAATAAGAATGGTATTACTCTGACAGATAGTACCTTAGGTAATAAGAATGGTATTACCCTGACAGATAGTACCTTAGGTAATAAGAATGGTATTACCCTGACAGATAGTACCTTAGGTAATAAGAATGGTATTACCCTGACAGATAGTACCTTAGGTAATAAGAATGGTATTACCTGACAGATAGTACCTTAGGTAATAAGAATGGTATTACCCTGACAGATAGTACCTTAGTAATAAGAATGGTATTACCATGACAGATAGTACCTTAGGTAATAAGAATGGTATTACCCTGACAGATAGTACCTTAGGTAATAAGAATGGTATTACCCTGACAGATAGTACCTTAGGTAATAAGAATGGTATTACCCTGACAGATAGTACCTTAGGTAATAAGAATGGTATTACCCTGACAGATAGTACCTTAGGTAATAAGAATGGTATTACCCTGACAGATAGTACCTTAGGTAATAAGAATGGTATTACCCTGACAGATAGTACCTTAGGTAATAAGAATGGTATTACCCTGACAGATAGTACCTTAGGTAATAAGAATGGTATTACCCTGACAGATAGTACCTTAGGTAATAAGAATGGTATTACCTGACAGATAGTACCTTAGGTAATAAGAATGGTATTACCCTGACAGATAGTACCTTAGGTAATAAGAATGGTATTACCCTGACAGATAGTACCTTAGGTAATAAGAATGGTATTACCTGACAGATAGTACCTTAGGTAATAAGAATGGTATTACCCTGACAGATAGTACCTTAGGTAATAAGAATGGTATTACCCTGACAGATAGTACCTTAGGTAATAAGAATGGTATTACCCTGACAGATAGTACCTTAGTTAATAAGAATGGTATTACCTGACAGATAGTACCTTAGTTAATAAGAATGGTATTACCTGACAGATAGTACCTTAGTTAATAAGAATGGTATTACCTGACAGATAGTACCTTAGTTAATAAGAATGGTATTACTCTGACAGATAGTACCTTAGGTAATAAGAATGGTATTACCTGACAGATAGTACCTTAGGTAATAAGAATGGTATTACCATGACAGATAGTACCTTAGGTAATAAAAATGGTATTACCTGACAGATAGTACCTTAGAATAATAAGAATGGTATTACCCCTGACAGATAGTACCTTAGGTAATAAGAATGGTATTACCTGACAGATAGTACCTTAGTTAATAAGAATGGTATTACCCTGACAGATAGTACCTTAGTTAATAAGAATGGTATTAGCTGACAAATAGTACCTTAGTTAATAAGAATGGTATTACCATGACAGATAGTACCTTAGGTAATAAGAATGGTATTACCCTGACAGATAGTACCTTAGGTAATAAGAATGGTATTACCCTGACAGATAGTACCTTAGGTAATAAGAATGGTATTACCATGACAGATAGTACCTTAGGTAATAAGAATGGTATTACCCTGACAGATAGTACCTTAGGTAATAAGAATGGTATTACCCTGACAGATAGTACCTTAGGTAATAAGAATGGTATTACCCTGACAGATAGTACCTTAGGTAATAAGAATGGTATTACCTGACAGATAGTACCTTAGGTAATAAGAATGGTATTACCCTGACAGATAGTACCTTAGGTAATAAGAATGGTATTACCTGACAGATAGTACCTTAGGTAATAAGAATGGTATTACCTGACAGATAGTACCTTAGGTAATAAGAATGGTATTACCCTGACAGATAGTACCTTAGGTAATAAGAATGGTATTACCCTGACAGATAGTACCTTAGGTAATAAGAATGGTATTACCATGACAGATAGTACCTTAGGTAATAAGAATGGTATTACCCTGACAGATAGTACCTTAGGTAATAAGAATGGTATTACCCTGACAGATAGTACCTTAGGTAATAAGAATGGTATTACCCTGACAGATAGTACCTTAGGTAATAAGAATGGTATTACCTGACAGATAGTACCTTAGGTAATAAGAATGGTATTACCCTGACAGATAGTACCTTAGGTAATAAGAATGGTATTACCCTGACAGATAGTACCTTAGGTAATAAGAATGGTATTACCCTGACAGATAGTACCTTAGGTAATAAGAATGGTATTACCTGACAGATAGTACCTTAGGTAATAAGAATGGTATTACCATGACAGATAGTACCTTAGGTAATAAGAATGGTATTACCTGACAGATAGTACCTTAGGTAATAAGAATGGTATTACCTGACAGATAGTACCTTAGGTAATAAGAATGGTATTACCCTGACAGATAGTACCTTAGGTAATAAGAATGGTATTACCTGACAGATAGTACCTTAGGTAATAAGAATGGTATTACCCTGACAGATAGTACCTTAGGTAATAAGAATGGTATTACCCTGACAGATAGTACCTTAGGTAATAAGAATGGTATTACCATGACAGATAGTACCTTAGGTAATAAGAATGGTATTACCTGACAGATAGTACCTTAGGTAATAAGAATGGTATTACCCTGACAGATAGTACCTTAGGTAATAAGAATGGTATTACCTGACAGATAGTACCTTAGGTAATAAGAATGGTATTACCCTGACAGATAGTACCTTAGGTAATAAGAATGGTATTACCTGACAGATAGTACCTTAGGTAATAAGAATGGTATTACCATGACAGACAGATAGTACCTTAGGTAATAAGAATGGTATTACCCTGACAGATAGTACCTTAGGTAATAAGAATGGTATTACCCTGACAGACAGTACCTTAGGTAATAAGAATGGTATTACCCTGACAGATAGTACCTTAGGTAATAAGAATGGTATTACCTGACAGATAGTACCTTAGGTAATAAGAATGGTATTACCCTGACAGATAGTACCTTAGGTAATAAGAATGGTATTACCCTGACAGATAGTACCTTAGGTAATAAGAATGGTATTACCCTGACAGATAGTACCTTAGGTAATAAGAATGGTATTACCATGACAGATAGTACCTTAGGTAATAAGAATGGTATTACCCTGACAGATAGTACCTTAGGTAATAAGAATGGTATTACCCTGACAGATAGTACCTTAGGTAATAAGAATGGTATTACCCTGACAGATAGTACCTTAGGTAATAAGAATGGTATTACCTGACAGATAGTACCTTAGGTAATAAGAATGGTATTACCCTGACAGATAGTACCTTAGGTAATAAGAATGGTATTACCCTGACAGATAGTACCTTAGGTAATAAGAATGGTATTACCTGACAGATAGTACCTTAGGTAATAAGAATGGTATTACCCTGACAGATAGTACCTTAGGTAATAAGAATGGTATTACCCTGACAGATAGTACCTAGGTACCTTAGGTAATAAGAATGGTATTACCTGACAGATAGTACCTTAGGTAATAAGAATGGTATTACCCTGACAGATAGTACCTTAGGTAATAAGAATGGTATTACCTGACAGATAGTACCTTAGTTAATAAGAATGGTATTACCTGACAGATAGTACCTTAGTAATAAGAATGGTATTACTGACAGATAGTACCTTAGTAATAAGAATGGTATTACCTGACAGATAGTACCTTAGTTAATAAGAATGGTATTACCCTGACAGATAGTACCTTAGGTAATAAGAATGGTATTACCCTGACAGATAGTACCTTAGGTAATAAGAATGGTATTACCATGACAGATAGTACCTTAGGTAATAAGAATGGTATTACCCTGACAGATAGTACCTTAGGTAATAAGAATGGTATTACCTGACAGATAGTACCTTAGGTAATAAGAATGGTATTACCATGACAGATAGTACCTTAGGTAATAAGAATGGTATTACCCTGACAGATAGTAAACCTTAGGTAATAAGAATGGTATTACCCTGACAGATAGTACCTTAGGTAATAAGAATGGTATTACCTGACAGATAGTACCTTAGGTAATAAGAATGGTATTACCCTGACAGATAGTACCTTAGGTAATAAGAATGGTATTACCCTGACAGATAGTACCTTAGGTAATAAGAATGGTATTACCTGACAGATAGTACCTTAGGTAATAAGAATGGTATTACCTGACAGATAGTACCTTAGGTAATAAGAATGGTATTACCTGACAGATAGTACCTTAGGTAATAAGAATGGTATTACCCTGACAGATAGTACCTTAGGTAATAAGAATGGTATTACCCTGACAGATAGTACCTTAGGTAATAAGAATGGTATTACCCTGACAGATAGTACCTTAGGTAATAAGAATGGTATTACCCTGACAGATAGTACCTTAGGTAATAAGAATGGTATTACCTGACAGATAGTACCTTAGGTAATAAGAATGGTATTACCCTGACAGATAGTACCTTAGGTAATAAGAATGGTATTACCTGACAGATAGTACCTTAGGTAATAAGAATGGTATTACCCTGACAGATAGTACCTTAGGTAATAAGAATGGTATTACCCTGACAGATAGTACCTTAGGTAATAAGAATGGTATTACCTGACAGATAGTACCTTAGGTAATAAGAATGGTATTACCCTGACAGACAGTACCTTAGGTAATAAGAATGGTATTACCCTGACAGATAGTACCTTAGGTAATAAGAATGGTATTACCCTGACAGACAGTACCTTAGGTAATAAGAATGGTATTACCTGACAGATAGTACCTTAGGTAATAAGAATGGTATTACCTGACAGATAGTACCTTAGGTAATAAGAATGGTATTACCCTGACAGATAGTACCTTAGTTAATAAGAATGGTATTACCCTGACAGATAGTACCTTAGTTAATAAGAATGGTATTACCTGACAGATAGTACCTTAGTTAATAAGAATGGTATTACCTGACAGATAGTACCTTAGTTAATAAGAATGGTATTACCTGACAGATAGTACCTTAGTTAATAAGAATGGTATTACCTGACAGATAGTACCTCAGGTAATAAGAATGGTATTACCCTGACAGATAGTACCTTAGGTAATAAGAATGGTATTACCCTGACAGATAGTACCTTAGGTAATAAGAATGGTATTACCTGACAGATAGTACCTTAGGTAATAAGAATGGTATTACCCTGACAGATAGTACCTTAGGTAATAAGAATGGTATTACCTGACAGATAGTACCTTAGGTAATAAGAATGGTATTACCCTGACAGATAGTACCTTAGGTAATAAGAATGGTATTACCCTGACAGATAGTACCTTAGGTAATAAGAATGGTATTACCTCTGACAGATAGTACCTTAGTTAATAAGAATGGTATTACCTGACAGATAGTACCTTAGTTAATAAGAATGGTATTACCCTGACAGATAGTACCTTAGGTAATAAGAATGGTATTACCCTGACAGATAGTACCTTAGGTAATAAGAATGGTATTACCATGACAGATAGTACCTTAGGTAATAAGAATGGTATTACCTGACAGATAGTACCTTAGGTAATAAGAATGGTATTACCCCTGACAGATAGTACCTTAGGTAATAAGAATGGTATTACCCTGACAGATAGTACCTTAGGTAATAAGAATGGTATTACCCTGACAGATAGTACCTTAGGTAATAAGAATGGTATTACCCTGACAGATAGTACCTTAGGTAATAAGAATGGTATTACCTGACAGATAGTACCTTAGGTAATAAGAATGGTATTACCTGACAGATAGTACCTTAGGTAATAAGAATGGTATTACCCGGACTGATAGTACCTTAGGTAATAAGAACGGTATTACCATGACAGATAGTACCTTAGTTAATAATAATGGTATTACCTGACAGATAGTACCTTAGGTAATAAGAATGGTATTACCCTGACAGATAGTACCTTAGGTAATAAGAATGGTATTACCTGACAGATAGTACCTTAGGTAATAAGAATGGTATTACCTGACAGATAGTACCTTAGGTAATAAGAATGGTATTACCTGACAGATAGTACCTTAGGTAATAAGAATGGTATTACCCTGACAGATAGTACCTTAGGTAATAAGAATGGTATTACCCTGACAGATAGTACCTTAGGTAATAAGAATGGTATTACCCTGACAGATAGTACCTTAGGTAATAAGAATGGTATTACCTGACAGATAGTACCTTAGGTAATAAGAATGGTATTACCTGACAGATAGTACCTTAGGTAATAAGAATGGTATTACCCTGACAGATAGTACCTTAGGTAATAAGAATGGTATTACCTGACAGATAGTACCTTAGGTAATAAGAATGGTATTACCCTGACAGATAGTACCTTAGGTAATAAGAATGGTATTACCTGACAGATAGTACCTTAGGTAATAAGAATGGTATTACCTGACAGATAGTACCTTAGTTAATAAGAATGGTATTACCCTGACAGATAGTACCTTAGGTAATAAGAATGGTATTACCCTGACAGATAGTACCTTAGGTAATAAGAATGGTATTACCCTGACAGATAGTACCTTAGGTAATAAGAATGGTATTACCCTGACAGATAGTACCTTAGGTAATAAGAATGGTATTACCCTGACAGATAGTACCTTAGGTAATAAGAATGGTATTACCCTGACAGATAGTACCTTAGGTAATAAGAATGGTATTACCTGACAGATAGTACCTTAGGTAATAAGAATGGTATTACCCTGACAGATAGTACCTTAGGTAATAAGAATGGTATTACCCTGACAGATAGTACCTTAGGTAATAAGAATGGTATTACCCTGACAGATAGTACCTTAGGTAATAAGAATGGTATTACCCTGACAGATAGTACCTTAGGTAATAAGAATGGTATTACCTGACAGATAGTACCTTAGGTAATAAGAATGGTATTACCTGACAGATAGTACCTTAGGTAATAAGAATGGTATTACCCTGACAGATAGTACCTTAGGTAATAAGAATGGTATTACCCTGACAGATAGTACCTTAGGTAATAAGAATGGTATTACCCTGACAGATAGTACCTTAGGTAATAAGAATGGTATTACCTGACAGATAGTACCTTAGTTAATAAGAATGGTATTACCTGACAGATAGTACCTTAGGTAATAAGAATGGTATTACCCTGACAGATAGTACCTTAGGTAATAAGAATGGTATTACCTGACAGATAGTACCTTAGGTAATAAGAATGGTATTACCCTGACAGATAGTACCTTAGGTAATAAGAATGGTATTACCATGACAGATAGTACCTTAGGTAATAAGAATGGTATTACCTGACAGATAGTACCTTAGGTAATAAGAATGGTATTACCTGACAGATAGTACCTTAGGTAATAAGAATGGTATTACCCTGACAGATAGTACCTTAGGTAATAAGAATGGTATTACCCTGACAGATAGTACCTTAGGTAATAGAATGGTAACCTGAAGAAGGTAATGGTATTACCCTGACAGATAGTACCTTAGGTAATAAGAATGGTATTACCCTGACAGATAGTACCTTAGGTAATAAGAATGGTATTACCTGACAGATAGTACCTTAGGTAATAAGAATGGTATTACCTGACAGATAGTACCTTAGGTAATAAGAATGGTATTACCTGACAGATAGTACCTTAGGTAATAAGAATGGTATTACCTGACAGATACCTTAGGTAATAAGAATGGTATTACCCTGACAGATAGTACCTTAGGTAATAAGAATGGTATTACCTGACAGATAGTACCTTAGGTAATAAGAATGGTATTACCTGACAGATAGTACCTTAGGTAATAAGAATGGTATTACCCTGACAGATAGTACCTTAGGTAATAAGAATGGTATTACCTGACAGATAGTACCTTAGGTAATAAGAATGGTATTACCTGACAGATAGTACCTTAGGTAATAAGAATGGTATTACCTGACAGATAGTACCTTAGGTAATAAGAATGGTATTACCCTGACAGATAGTACCTTAGGTAATAAGAATGGTATTACCCCTGACAGATAGTACCTTAGGTAATAAGAATGGTATTACCCTGACAGATAGTACCTTAGGTAATAAGAATGGTATTACCCTGACAGATAGTACCTTAGGTAATAAGAATGGTATTACCTGACAGATAGTACCTTAGGTAATAAGAATGGTATTACCCTGACAGATAGTACCTTAGGTAATAAGAATGGTATTACCATGACAGATAGTACCTTAGGTAATAAGAATGGTATTACCTGACAGATAGTACCTTAGGTAATAAGAATGGTATTACCCTGACAGATAGTACCTTAGGTAATAAGAATGGTATTACCCTGACAGATAGTACCTTAGGTAATAAGAATGGTATTACCCTGACAGATAGTACCTTAGGTAATAAGAATGGTATTACCTGACAGATAGTACCTTAGTAATAAGAATGGTATTACCTGACAGATAGTACCTTAGGTAATAAGAATGGTATTACCCTGACAGATAGTACCTTAGGTAATAAGAATGGTATTACCTGACAGATAGTACCTTAGGTAATAAGAATGGTATTACCCTGACAGATAGTACCTTAGGTAATAAGAATGGTATTACCTGACAGATAGTACCTTAGGTAATAAGAATGGTATTACCCTGACAGATAGTACCTTAGGTAATAAGAATGGTATTACCTGACAGATAGTACCTTAGGTAATAAGAATGGTATTACCCTGACAGATAGTACCTTAGGTAATAAGAATGGTATTACCTGACAGATAGTACCTTAGGTAATAAGAATGGTATTACCTGACAGATAGTACCTAGTAATAAGAATGGTATTACCTGACAGATAGTACCTTAGTTAATAAGAATGGTATTACCCTGACAGATAGTACCTTAGTTAATAAGAATGGTATTACCTGACAGATAGTACCTTAGGTAATAAGAATGGTATTACCCTGACAGATAGTACCTTAGGTAATAAGAATGGTATTACCTGACAGATAGTACCTTAGGTAATAAGAATGGTATTACCTGACAGATAGTACCTTAGGTAATAAGAATGGTATTACCTGACAGATAGTACCTTAGGTAATAAGAATGGTATTACCCTGACAGATAGTACCTTAGGTAATAAGAATGGTATTACCTGACAGATAGTACCTTAGGTAATAAGAATGGTATTACCCTGACAGATAGTACCTTAGGTAATAAGAATGGTATTACCATGACAGATAGTACCTTAGGTAATAAGAATGGTATTACCTGACAGATAGTACCTTAGGTAATAAGAATGGTATTACCTGACAGATAGTACCTTAGGTAATAAGAATGGTATTACCCTGACAGATAGTACCTTAGGTAATAAGAATGGTATTACCCTGACAGATAGTACCTTAGGTAATAAGAATGGTATTACCCTGACAGATAGTACCTTAGGTAATAAGAATGGTATTACCCTGACAGATAGTACCTTAGTTAATAAGAATGGTATTACCTGACAGATAGTACCTTAGGTAATAAGAATGGTATTACCCTGACAGATAGTACCTTAGGTAATAAGAATGGTATTACCCTGACAGATAGTACCTTAGGTAATAAGAATGGTATTACCCTGACAGATAGTACCTTAGGTAATAAGAATGGTATTACCCTGACAGATAGTACCTTAGTTAATAAGAATGGTATTACCCTGACAGATAGTACCTTAGAATAAGAATGGTATTACCTGACAGATAGTACCTTAGGTAATAAGAATGGTATTACCTGACAGATAGTACCTTAGTTAATAAGAATGGTATTACCTGACAGATAGTACCTTAGGTAATAAGAATGGTATTACCATGACAGATAGTACCTTAGGTAATAAGAATGGTATTACCATGACAGATAGTACCTTAGGTAATAAGAATGGTATTACCCTGACAGATAGTACCTTAGGTAATAAGAATGGTATTACCTGACAGATAGTACCTTAGGTAATAAGAATGGTATTACCCTGACAGATAGTACCTTAGGTAATAAGAATGGTATTACCCTGACAGATAGTACCTTAGGTAATAAGAATGGTATTACCCTGACAGATAGTACCTTAGGTAATAAGAATGGTATTACCCTGACAGATAGTACCTTAGGTAATAAGAATGGTATTACCCTGACAGATAGTACCTTAGGTAATAAGAATGGTATTACCTGACAGATAGTACCTTAGGTAATAAGAATGGTATTACCCTGACAGATAGTACCTTAGGTAATAAGAATGGTATTACCCTGACAGATAGTACCTTAGGTAATAAGAATGGTATTACCCTGACAGATAGTACCTTAGGTAATAAGAATGGTATTACCCTGACAGATAGTACCTTAGGTAATAAGAATGGTAGTACCTTAGGTAATAAGAATGGTATTACCTGACAGATAGTACCTTAGGTAATAAGAATGGTATTACCTGACAGATAGTACCTTAGGTAATAAGAATGGTATTACCAGATAGACAGATAGAATACCTTAGGGTAATAAGAATGGTATTACCCTGACAGATAGTACCTTAGGTAATAAGAATGGTATTACCTGACAGATAGTACCTTAGGTAATAAGAATGGTATTACCTGACAGATAGTACCTTAGGTAATAAGAATGGTATTACCTGACAGATAGTACCTTAGGTAATAAGAATGGTATTACCTGACAGATAGTACCTTAGGTAATAAGAATGGTAATTACCCTGACAGATAGTACCTTAGTTAATAAGAATGGTATTACCTGACAGATAGTACCTTAGTTAATAAGAATGGTATTACCTGACAGATAGTACCTTAGTTAATAAGAATGGTATTACCTGACAGATAGTACCTTAGTTAATAAGAATGGTATTACCTGACAGATAGTACCTTAGTTAATAAGAATGGTATTACCCTGACAGATAGTACCTTAGTTAATAAGAATGGTATTACCTGACAGATAGTACCTTAGGTAATAAGAATGGTATTACCTGACAGATAGTACCTTAGGTAATAAGAATGGTATTACCATGACAGATAGTACCTTAGGTAATAAGAATGGTATTACCTGACAGATAGTACCTTAGGTAATAAGAATGGTATTACCTGACAGATAGTACCTTAGGTAATAAGAATGGTATTACCCTGACAGATAGTACCTTAGGTAATAAGAATGGTATTACCTGACAGATAGTACCTTAGGTAATAAGAATGGTATTACCTGACAGATAGTACCTTAGGTAATAAGAATGGTATTACCCTGACAGATAGTACCTTAGGTAATAAGAATGGTATTACCTGACAGATAGTACCTTAGGTAATAAGAATGGTATTACCCTGACAGATAGTACCTTAGGTAATAAGAATGGTATTACCCTGACAGATAGTACCTTAGGTAATAAGAATGGTATTACCATGACAGATAGTACCTTAGGTAATAAGAATGGTATTACCTGACAGATAGTACCTTAGGTAATAAGAATGGTATTACCTGACAGATAGTACCTTAGGTAATAAGAATGGTATTACCTGACAGATAGTACCTTAGGTAATAAGAATGGTATTACCTGACAGATAGTACCTTAGGTAATAAGAATGGTATTACCCTGACAGATAGTACCTTAGGTAATAAGAATGGTATTACCCTGACAGATAGTACCTTAGGTAATAAGAATGGTATTACCTGACAGATAGTACCTTAGGTAATAAGAATGGTATTACCCTGACAGATAGTACCTTAGGTAATAAGAATGGTATTACCCTGACAGATAGTACCTTAGGTAATAAGAATGGTATTACCCTGACAGATAGTACCTTAGGTAATAAGAATGGTATTACCCTGACAGATAGTACCTTAGGTAATAAGAATGGTATTACCTGACAGATAGTACCTTAGGTAATAAGAATGGTATTACCTGACAGATAGTACCTTAGGTAATAAGAATGGTATTACCTGACAGATAGTACCTTAGGTAATAAGAATGGTATTACCCTGACAGATAGTACCTTAGGTAATAAGAATGGTATTACCCTGACAGATAGTACCTTAGGTAATAAGAATGGTATTACCCTGACAGATAGTACCTTAGGTAATAAGAATGGTATTACCTGACAGATAGTACCTTAGGTAATAAGAATGGTATTACCCTGACAGATAGTACCTTAGGTAATAAGAATGGTATTACCTGACAGATAGTACCTTAGGTAATAAGAATGGTATTACCCTGACAGATAGTACCTTAGGTAATAAGAATGGTATTACCCTGACAGATAGTACCTTAGGTAATAAGAATGGTATTACCCTGACAGATAGTACCTTAGGTAATAAGAATGGTATTACCTGACAGATAGTACCTTAGGTAATAAGAATGGTATTACCTGACAGATAGTACCTTAGGTAATAAGAATGGTATTACCCTGACAGATAGTACCTTAGGTAATAAGAATGGTATTACCTGACAGATAGTACCTTAGGTAATAAGAATGGTATTACCCTGACAGATAGTACCTTAGGTAATAAGAATGGTATTACCCTGACAGATAGTACCTTAGGTAATAAGAATGGTATTACCTGACAGATAGTAGGTAATAAGAATGGTATTACCTTAGTACCTTAGTAATAAGAATGGTATTACCCTGACAGATAGTACCTTAGGTAATAAGAATGGTATTACCCTGACAGATAGTACCTTAGGTAATAAGAATGGTATTACCCTGACAGATAGTACCTTAGGTAATAAGAATGGTATTACCCTGACAGATAGTACCTTAGGTAATAAGAATGGTATTACCCTGACAGATAGTACCTTAGGTAATAAGAATGGTATTACCCTGACAGATAGTACCTTAGGTAATAAGAATGGTATTACCCTGACAGATAGTACCTTAGGTAATAAGAATGGTATTACCTGACAGATAGTACCTTAGGTAATAAGAATGGTATTACCTGACAGATAGTACCTTAGGTAATAAGAATGGTATTACCCTGACAGATAGTACCTTAGGTAATAAGAATGGTATTACCCTGACAGATAGTACCTTAGTAATAAGAATGGTATTACCTGACAGATAGTACCTTAGGTAATAAGAATGGTATTACCTGACAGATAGTACCTTAGGTAATAAGAATGGTATTACCTGACAGATAGTACCTTAGGTAATAAGAATGGTATTACTCTGACAGATAGTACCTTAGGTAATAAGAATGGTATTACCATGACAGATAGTACCTTAGGTAATAAGAATGGTATTACCCTGACAGATAGTACCTTAGGTAATAAGAATGGTATTACCCTGACAGATAGTACCTTAGTAATAAGAATGGTATTACCTAATAAGAATGGTATTACCCTGACAGATAGTACCTTAGGTAATAAGAATGGTATTACCCCTGACAGATAGTACCTTAGGTAATAAGAATGGTATTACCATGACAGATAGTACCTTAGGTAATAAGAATGGTATTACCCTGACAGATAGTACCTTAGTTAATAAGAATGGTATTACCCTGACAGATAGTACCTTAGGTAATAAGAATGGTATTACCTGACAGATAGTACCTTAGGTAATAAGAATGGTATTACCTGACAGATAGACCTTAGAATAAGAATGGTATTACCTGACAGATAGTACCTTAGGTAATAAGAATGGTATTACCCTGACAGATAGTACCTTAGGTAATAAGAATGGTATTACCCTGACAGATAGTACCTTAGGTAATAAGAATGGTATTACCTGACAGATAGTACCTTAGGTAATAAGAATGGTATTACTCTGACAGATAGTACCTTAGGTAATAAGAATGGTATTACCCTGACAGATAGTACCTTAGGTAATAAGAATGGTATTACCCTGACAGATAGTACCTTAGGTAATAAGAATGGTATTACCCTGACAGATAGTACCTTAGGTAATAAGAATGGTATTACCTGACAGATAGTACCTTAGGTAATAAGAATGGTATTACCTGACAGATAGTACCTTAGGTAATAAGAATGGTATTACCTGACAGATAGTACCTTAGGTAATAAGAATGGTATTACCCTGACAGATAGTACCTTAGGTAATAAGAATGGTATTACCCTGACAGATAGTAATTAGGTAATAAGAATGGTATTACCTGACAGATAGTACCTTAGATAGTACCTTAGGTAATAAGAATGGTATTACCCTGACAGATAGTACCTTAGGTAATAAGAATGGTATTACCCTGACAGATAGTACCTTAGGTAATAAGAATGGTATTACCTGACAGATAGTACCTTAGGTAATAAGAATGGTATTACCTGACAGATAGTACCTTAGGTAATAAGAATGGTATATAAGGTAATAAGAATGGTATTACCCTGACAGATAGTACCTTAGGTAATAAGAATGGTATTACCCTGACAGATAGTACCTTAGGTAATAAGAATGGTATTACCCTGACAGATAGTACCTTAGGTAATAAGAATGGTATTACCTGACAGATAGTACCTTAGGTAATAAGAATGGTATTACCTGACAGATAGTACCTTAGGTAATAAGAATGGTATTACCTGACAGATAGTACCTTAGGTAATAAGAATGGTATTACCTGACAGATAGTACCTTAGGTAATAAGAATGGTATTACCTGACAGATAGTACCTTAGGTAATAAGAATGGTATTACCCTGACAGATAGTACCTTAGGTAATAAGAATGGTATTACCCTGACAGATAGTACCTTAGGTAATAAGAATGGTATTACCCTGACAGATAGTACCTTAGGTAATAAGAATGGTATTACCCTGACAGATAGTACCTTAGGTAATAAGAATGGTATTACCTG
Source organism: Tachypleus tridentatus (assembly GCF_004210375.1). Lineage (NCBI taxonomy): Eukaryota > Metazoa > Arthropoda > Merostomata > Xiphosura > Limulidae > Tachypleus > Tachypleus tridentatus. The sequence continues at coordinate 6,618,852 of NW_027467777.1, read as the reverse complement.
ACAGATAGTACCTTAGGTAATAAGAATGGTATTACCCTGACAGATAGTACCTTAGGTAATAAGAATGGTATTACCCTGACAGATAGTACCTTAGGTAATAAGAATGGTATTACCTGACAGATAGTACCTTAGGTAATAAGAATGGTATTACCCTGACAGATAGTACCTTAGGTAATAAGAATGGTATTACCCTGACAGATAGTACCTTAGGTAATAAGAATGGTATTACCCTGACAGATAGTACCTTAGGTAATAAGAATGGTATTACCTGACAGATAGTACCTTAGTTAATAAGAATGGTATTACCCTGACAGATAGTACCTTAGTTAATAAGAATGGTATTACCTGACAGATAGTACCTTAGGTAATAAGAATGGTATTACCTGACAGATAGTACCTTAGGTAATAAGAATGGTATTACCTGACAGATAGTACCTTAGGTAATAAGAATGGTATTACCCTGACAGATAGTACCTTAGTTAATAAGAATGGTATTACCCTGACAGATAGTACCTTAGGTAATAAGAATGGTATTACCCTGACAGATAGTACCTTAGGTAATAAGAATGGTATTACCTGACAGATAGTACCTTAGGTAATAAGAATGGTATTACCCTGACAGATAGTACCTTAGGTAATAAGAATGGTATTACCCTGACAGATAGTACCTTAGGTAATAAGAATGGTATTACCCTGACAGATAGTACCTTAGGTAATAAGAATGGTATTACCTGACAGATAGTACCTTAGAATAAGAATGGTATTACCTGACAGATAGTACCTTAGGTAATAAGAATGGTATTACCTGACAGATAGTACCTTAGGTAATAAGAATGGTATTACCCTGACAGATAGTACCTTAGGTAATAAGAATGGTATTACCCTGACAGATAGTACCTTAGGTAATAAGAATGGTATTACCATGACAGATAGTACCTTAGGTAATAAGAATGGTATTACCTGACAGATAGTACCTTAGGTAATAAGAATGGTATTACCCTGACAGATAGTACCTTAGGTAATAAGAATGGTATTACCCTGACAGATAGTACCTTAGTTAATAAGAATGGTATTACCCTGACAGATAGTACCTTAGTAATAAGAATGGTATTACTCTGACAGATAGTACCTTAGGTAATAAGAATGGTATTACCTGACAGATAGTACCTTAGGTAATAAGAATGGTATTACCCTGACAGATAGTACCTTAGTTAATAAGAATGGTATTACCCTGACAGATAGTACCTTAGGTAATAAGAATGGTATTACCCTGACAGATAGTACCTTAGTTAATAAGAATGGTATTACTCTGACAGATAGTACCTTAGTTAATAAGAATGGTATTACCTGACAGATAGTACCTTAGTTAATAAGAATGGTATTACCTGACAGATAGTACCTTAGTTAATACGAATGGTATTACCCTGACAGATAGTACCTTAGGTAATAAAAATGGTAAATTCTTAGAGATAGTACCTTAGGTAATAAGAATGGTATTACCCTGAGAGATAGTACCTTAGGTAATAAGAATGGTATTACCATGACAAATAGTACCTTAGGTAATAAGAATTGTATTACCATGAGAGATAGTACCTTAGGTAATAAGAATGGTATTACCCTGACAGATAGTACCTTAGGTAATAAGAATGGTATTACCTGACAGATAGTACCTTAGGTAATAAGAATGGTATTACCCTGACAGATAGTACCTTAGGTAATAAGAATGGTATTACCTGACAGATAGTACCTTAGGTAATAAGAATGGTATTACCCTGACAGATAGTACCTTAGGTAATAAGAATGGTATTACCCGACAGATAGTACCTTAGGTAATAAGAATGGTATTACCATGACAGATAGTACCTTAGGTAATAAGAATGGTATTACCTGACAGATAGTACCTTAGGTAATAAGAATGGTATTACCTGACAGATAGTACCTTAGGTAATAAGAATGGTATTACACTGACAGATAGTACCTTAGTTAATAAGAATGGTATTACCCTGACAGATAGTACCTTAGGTAATAAGAATGGTATTACCCTGACAGATAGTACCTTAGGTAATAAGAATGGTATTACCCTGACAGATAGTACCTTAGGTAATAAGAATGGTATTACCTGACAGATAGTACCTTAGGTAATAAGAATGGTATTACCTGACAGATAGTACCTTAGGTAATAAGAATGGTATTACCTGACAGATAGTACCTTAGGTAATAAGAATGGTATTACCCTGACAGATAGTACCTTAGGTAATAAGAATGGTATTACCTGACAGATAGTACCTTAGGTAATAAGAATGGTATTACCTGACAGATAGTACCTTAGGTAATAAGAATGGTATTACCCTGACAGATAGTACCTTAGTTAATAAGAATGGTATTACCCTGACAGATAGTACCTTAGGTAATAAGAATGGTATTACCCTGACAGATAGTACCTTAGGTAATAAGAATGGTATTACCCTGACAGATAGTACCTTAGGTAATAAGAATGGTATTACCTGACAGATAGTACCTTAGGTAATAAGAATGGTATTACCTGACAGATAGTACCTTAGTTAATAAGAATGGTATTACCTGACAGATAGTACCTTAGTTAATAAGAATGGTATTACCTGACAGATAGTACCTTAGTTAATAAGAATGGTATTACCCTGACAGATAGTACCTTAGGTAATAAGAATGGTATTACCTGACAGATAGTACCTTAGGTAATAAGAATGGTATTACCTGACAGATAGTACCTTAGGTAATAAGAATGGTATTACCCTGACAGATAGTACCTTAGGTAATAAGAATGGTATTACCCTGACAGATAGTACCTTAGGTAATAAGAATGGTATTACCCTGACAGATAGTACCTTAGGTAATAAGAATGGTATTACCTGACAGATAGTACCTTAGGTAATAAGAATGGTATTACCCCTGACAGATAGTACCTTAGGTAATAAGAATGGTATTACCTGACAGATAGTACCTTAGTTAATAAGAATGGTATTACCCCTGACAGATAGTACCTTAGTTAATAAGAATGGTATTACCCTGACAGATAGTACCTTAGGTAATAAGAATGGTATTACCTGACAGATAGTACCTTAGGTAATAAGAATGGTATTACCCTGACAGATAGTACCTTAGGTAATAAGAATGGTATTACCTGACAGATAGTACCTTAGGTAATAAGAATGGTATTACCATGACAGATAGTACCTTAGGTAATAAGAATGGTATTACCTGACAGATAGTACCTTAGGTAATAAGAATGGTATTACCATGACAGATAGTACCTTAGGTAATAAGAATGGTATTACCCTGACAGATAGTACCTTAGGTAATAAGAATGGTATTACCCTGACAGATAGTACCTTAGGTAATAAGAATGGTATTACCTGACAGATAGTACCTTAGGTAATAAGAATGGTATTACCCTGACAGATAGTACCTTAGTTAATAAGAATGGTATTACCTGACAGATAGTACCTTAGGTAATAAGAATGGTATTACCTGACAGATAGTACCTTAGGTAATAAGAATGGTATTATCCTGACAGATAGTACCTTAGGTAATAAGAATGGTATTACTCTGACAGATAGTACCTTAGGTAATAAGAATGGTATTACCCTGACAGATAGTACCTTAGGTAATAAGAATGGTATTACCCTGACAGATAGTACCTTAGGTAATAAGAATGGTATTACCCTGACAGATAGTACCTTAGGTAATAAGAATGGTATTACCCTGACAGATAGTACCTTAGGTAATAAGAATGGTATTACCTGACAGATAGTACCTTAGGTAATAAGAATGGTATTATCCTGACAGATAGTACCTTAGTTAATAAGAATGGTATTACCTGACAGATAGTACCTTAGGTAATAAGAATGGTATTACCCTGACAGATAGTACCTTAGTTAATAAGAATGGTATTACCCTGACAGATAGTACCTTAGTTAATAAGAATGGTATTACTCTGACAGATAGTACCTTAGGTAATAAGAATGGTATTACCTGACAGATAGTACCTTAGGTAATAAGAATGGTATTACCCTGACAGATAGTACCTTAGGTAATAAGAATGGTATTACCTGACAGATAGTACCTTAGGTAATAAGAATGGTATTACCCTGACAGATAGTACCTTAGGTAATAAGAATGGTATTACCTGACAGATAGTACCTTAGGTAATAAGAATGGTATTACCTGACAGATAGTACCTTAGGTAATAAGAATGGTATTACCCTGACAGATAGTACCTTAGGTAATAAGAATGAACCCTGACAGATTACCTGACAGATAGTACCTTAGTTAATAAGAATGGTATTACCTGACAGATAGTACCTTAGTTAATAAGAATGGTATTACTCTGACAGATAGTACCTTAGGTAATAAGAATGGTATTACCCCTGACAGATAGTACCTTAGGTAATAAGAATGGTATTACCTGACAGATAGTACCTTAGGTAATAAGAATGGTATTACCTGACAGATAGTACCTTAGGTAATAAGAATGGTATTACCCTGACAGATAGTACCTTAGGTAATAAGAATGGTATTACCCTGACAGATAGTACCTTAGTTAATAAGAATGGTATTACCCTGACAGATAGTACCTTAGTTAATAAGAATGGTATTACTCTGAGAGATAGTACCTTAGGTAATAAGAATGGTATTACCCTGACAGATAGTACCTTAGGTAATAAGAATGGTATTACCTGACAGATAGTACCTTAGGTAATAAGAATGGTATTACCTGACAGATAGTACCTTAGTTAATAAGAATGGTATTACCCTGACAGATAGTACCTTAGTTAATAAGAATGGTATTACCCTGACAGATAGTACCTTAGGTAATAAGAATGGTATTACCCCGACAGATAGTACCTTAGGTAATAAGAATGGTATTACTCTGACAGATAGTACCTTAGGTAATAAGAATGGTATTACCTGACAGATAGTACCTTAGGTAATAAGAATGGTATTACCCTGACAGATAGTACCTTAGGTAATAAGAATGGTATTACCTGACAGATAGTACCTTAGTAAATAAGAATGGTATTACCCCTGACAGATAGTACCTTAGTTAATAAGAATGGTATTACCCTGACAGATAGTACCTTAGTTAATAAGAATGGTATTACCCCTGACAGATAGTACCTTAGTTAATAAGAATGGTATTACCTGACAGATAGTACCTTAGGTAATAAGAATGGTATTACCTGACAGATAGTACCTTAGTTAATAAGAATGGTATTACCATGACAGATAGTACCTTAGGTAATAAGAATGGTATTACCATAGTACTGACAGATAGTACCTTAGGTAATAAGAATGGTATTACCCTGACAGATAGTACCTTAGGTAATAAGAATGGTATTACCCCTGACAGATAGTACCTTAGGTAATAAGAATGGTATTACCTGACAGATAGTACCTTAGGTAATAAGAATGGTATTACCCTGACAGATA
>NW_027467777.1:6560188-6612883 GCF_004210375.1 Tachypleus tridentatus | reverse complement strand
TTTACTGTACTTTACAAGTGTTTCTATACATAATTTAGATTTATGCTACAAATGTGAACAGAGATGAAAGGCTACTACTAAGTACTGAGGGAAGGCAGTTAGCCAACAGCACCCACGGCCATATCTCGGGCAACCTTTACCAACGAAAAGTGAGATTGACTGTAGATTAATAGCGTTCTAACGGCTGATATGGCGAGCATGTGTGATATGAGAGTGAATCGAATCTCCGACCCTTACATTACGAGTCGAGCGCCATAGCCACCTGACCATTCTAGGCCTCATATAGGTGGCATCACAGTGAATAAATACTCTGATATTCGATACTGGTGACAAGTTCAATGGTGATGACAGCGACCATGAGAGAAGAGATAAGAACTGTAAGGTACAAAAATTCATCCTCACAATTGTATTTTTTCTTAAAGCAAAGCCACATCGGTTTATCTGTCGTGTTCACCGTACCCTGATTTTAGCGTTGTAAATCCAAAGACTGACCGCCGTCCAAGCGGGGAACGATGAGCCACAATCACTCTTGCTTTGCTAACTTATACCCATCCTGCTAAGAAATGATTTACACCTATACAATATTTTATAGTCTTTGATACTGCCATGGGAGAGCTTGGGATATCACTATGGTATTGTTACAGCATCTGGGATCTGATCATGGTGAGACAAGTCATCGACGTAAATAGTTGCCCAGGCCACCTGTCGAATAATATACGGATAAAAACAACAGAATTATCCATTTAAGTTATTTCGACTTATTTTAAGCCATTTTTGGCATATTTTTCAAGATTCAAAACGTATTCACTGGCATTATCTTCACCATAGCTACAAAACACTGGACTTTGGGCTCGACGTTCAAAATAAGTGTTAAGCTTCCCAGAGATCATGTGATCTGCAAAACTACACTAATACCACCTAATGGAAACTAAATAAATCTAAATTTTATGGGTCCAAAATTCCAGCAAATTTACATGTATAATTATGACAGTTAATTCACTTTAGAAAATTACGTTCATAATTAGCCAGAATATTCCATGATGTAAACACATGTCGTAAAATATTTACAATTCTGGTAAATTGTAATTACTTTATAAACATATGTTGTTCATAACATTAGTCTTATACTGAATTGATGGAATTTTTGGTTTTGTTTCTGTTCAAACTTCCTAGTTGCTGTCACAAAATTTAGCATCCTTGTTTCCGAACCAGATCATGGTTAGTTATCTACGAAAGTAGGTAGTATCACTGTTGGCCCTACTAAGTACAGCTCAGGAAGCATTTCAACAGTTCAATAATCAACTCTTATCGAAGCACATACACAGTTCTAAAGCGATTTTGATTGCTATGGATACTTTAGACTTTGTGAAATCATGAGAAACTAAGGTTTGGTTTGTTTTCAATTTCGCGCAGAGCTACACGAGGGCTATCTGCGCTAGCCGTTCCTAATTTACCAGTATAAAACTAGAAGGAAGGCAGCTAGTCATCACCACCCACCACTACTCTTTTACCGACGAATAGTGGGATTCATCATCACATATACCGCCCCTATGATTGAAAGGGCATGTTTGGTGCGATGGAGATTCAAACCTGTGACCCTCAAATTGCCTTCCAATAAGAAAAGGCTGTCTTAAATTGCTGTTTTGGCTGTTTGCACATTTACCTTGTATTTATTAACTTCAACATATGGAACTGTGTAGTAATACACAATTAATTCCTCAAACCTAAAGTATGTGCCGTTAGGGTTGTTTTCATTTTCTAAACAAAACAAACAAACTTATGTATGAGTCATTTTTTGTACACATTATTTATGGTCACGTAACCTACATTCAGGAATACAAAGTTCCACAGTGTAATATTGGTGTCTTAAAATTGTTTTACAAGCGTGTTTCTTAACTTATTGTTTAACTCTTAACTGAAAATCTGATTATTATTGTTCTCTTAGTGCAAAGCTACACAAACACAATGGGTTATCTGCATTCTGTCCACCGTTGTGAATCGAACCCAGGATTTTAACAAATCAGTAAATTTACCGCTTATCTGCTTGGGAAACAACTGAAACTGAAATATAAAACCCGATTCACCTAGGTGATTGATATAACTTGGTAACGGAAGATAACTAATTGATAATTAATGGATGACTATATACAAATTTAATAAAAGTAATATATCATCTCCTTGAGCCATCAACGGGTTGATTTATTGAAAGTCCAAGGGATTTATCGTTTTGAAATTGATTCACCGAACATGTTTTACGTTATCTTTATAATGAATATCACTAACGTACTCTTCATAGCTTCCTTTCTTTCCTCTCTGCTAAGTCAACCGTATTTTAACTTATTCAAGTTGTTCAAAAGTACGTTTAACCCTCTGAACTAAAACATTAACGTTATATTGGGTTTGCTAGCTAGCTCCACCCGATAGATATGTAACCTTTAACCCTCTGAACTAAGACATTAACGTTGTGTTTGGTAAGAAGCTGCCCACCCGATTGGATAAGTAACCTTTAACCATATTTAAAACTTTTCTTGTCCTTCAATCAGACAATAGTAAAAAGAAATACACCACACTTTAACAGTTAAACTGTAACTGAATAACACGTAAAACACGAGATGTCTCTTTACGTTACTGACAGTTAGAGACAGACAGATGTAGGGTCCTTCTTCCTTTCCGCTGATGTATCATCTTACGTATTCCTAAGAGTTTTCAAGAGCCGCTTTCTAGTTTTGGGTTTTAAAGAAATAACCAAACATTAAAACTGAGACGATAGAATCTGTAAACTTGATTAAGACTTAGAAACGAAATATGGTGAATAGTTCATTATGGTGATCATAATTAAAGCTTTCGACTTTTCATCTGCTTTCCTTATCTGATTGACAAGTGCCGCCTAGTGGAAGAGAACTCACCTATTTTCAGAGGTTGGCCTTGTACTGTTTCATACAAACATATTACAACTGTAAAAATACATACCACTTAAGGCTCCTTTGAAGGCATACCAGATTTAAAATCGACTTTAAAAGCGAAATTGTTACTATACAACCAGGACTTGAAACGGTGATAATATGGGTGAAAAAAATAGTTTCTAACAGATGATTAATATCAAAGAATAGGTAATAGGGCATTAGACTTGATAAATCAGATAATAAGTAATTATGTTTTAGATTTACAAGCCTGCGGAAAGTCTTGTATCAATATACAAGAATAATTTAAAGCGTAACCAGTAGTTCTCTGACATAAAATGAGCTGCCATCTATAACGCTAAGGTTTGTTCTTGGTCTAAGAAAATCAAAAGCAGTATTTCAATATAGTGTGAAAAGATAGAAATATTAAACAATGACAGGAAACTTAAATTGAAATCAGAGTCGTGTTACCAATGTTTAATGTGATGAACTAGTATTTTAAAGCGTACCTAACAATCACAAACGATCATATATTGCAAAATGTTTCGTTTCTTTTCACGGAGTCGGGAACAGGGGATCCTGGTCCCTTATAAGTTTTGAGTGGGGATAAATGAATCTTTGGGCCCACATATAAGAAAAAAAAGTATTTCAAAGAAAGCGAAAGACAAGGACTAAAAACGCAGTGCAGCAGCTGAGTAATGTGTATCAAGCATGTTACACTCAACCACTGTTTCATCTCAACAGTAGTAATAGTGGCATGACTACGTACCATAGCTGAGTAATGTGTATCAAGCATGTTACACTCAACAGCAGTAATAGTGGCATGACTACGTACCATAGATGAGTAATGTATCATCATGTTACACCTCAACAGTACTAATAGTGGCATGACTACGTACCATAGCTGAGTAATGTATCAAGCATGTTACACTCAACAGCAGTAATAGTGGCATGACTACGTACCATAGCTGAGTAATGTGTATCATCGCATGTTACACTCAACAGTAGTAATAGTGGCATGACTACGCACCATAGCTGAGTAATGTGTATCAAGCATGTTACACCTCAACAGCAGTAATAGTGGCATGACTACGCACCATAGCTGAGTAATGTGCATCGCTATGTTACACCCAACAGTAGTAATAGTGGCATGACTACGCACCAAAGCTGAGTTATGTGTATCAAGCATGTTTCATCTCAACAGTAGTAATAGTGGCATGACTATGCACCATAGCTGAGTAATGTGTATCAAGCATGTTACACTCAACAGTAGTAATAGTGGCATGACTACGCACCATAGCTGAGTTATGTGTATCGCTTACGTTACACTCAACAGTAGTAATAGTGGCATGACTACGCACCATAGCTGAGTAATGTGTATCAGCATGTTACACCTCAATAGTAGTAATAGTGGCATGACTACGCACCATAGCTGAGTTATGTGCATCGCATGTTACACTCAACAGTAGTAATAGTGGCATGACTACGCACCATAGCTGAGTATGTGTATCGCATGTTACACCTCAACAGTAGTAATAGTGGCATGACTACGCACCATAGCTGAGTAATGTGTATCGCGTATGTTAACACTCAACAGTAGTAATAGTGGCATGACTACGTACCATAGCTGAGTAATGTGTATCAAGTATGTTACACTCAACAGTAGTAATAGTGGCATGACTACGCACCATAGCTGAGTTATGTGTATCAAGCATGTTACACTCAACAGTAGTAATAGTGGCATGACTACGTACCATAGCTGAGTAATGTGTATCAAGTATGTTACACTCAACAGTAGTAATAGTGGCATGACTACGCACCATAGCTGAGTTATGTGTATCAAGCATGTTACACTCAACGGTAGTAATAGTAGCATGACTACGTACCATAGCTGAGTTATGTGTATCAAGCATGTTACACTCAACCACTGTTTCATCTCAACAGTAGTAATAGTGGCATGACTACGTACGATAGCTGAGTAATGTGTATCAAGCATGTTACACTCAACAGTTGTAATAGTGGCATGACTACGTACCATAGCTGAGTTATGTGTATCGCATGTTACACTCAACAGTAGTAATAGTGGCATGACTACGTACCATAGCTGAGTTATGTGTATCAAGCATGTTACACTCAACAGTAGTAATAGTGGCATGACTACGTACCAAAGAGTATTTTATTTAGTCATCAAGTCTAAAGCTCATTAAATCTATAATTAAAAATAAAATTATTTTAATTATGTATTTGTCATCGTCACACTTTAACTATGATCTTACAAACCGTATAATTCGCTCCTGTAGAGACACTTCCAACAACGACCTCTACTAACGTTCGATTTTTTGTTTACTACCAATATTAACCTTTGAAAATTATTTACTTTCTAGATGCAACTAATATTCTAATATACAGTAGATAAAAGTAGAATTCTACACATTTCTGTTAAACATTATTAAAACAGAAAAATTATAATCTAGCAATGTTTAGTTTTGTGCGTTAGACAACGTTTCCTTTTACCAAGTAATGAGGCGGTGATTGTTATCAGAGTTGGGTTCTGGTTACGTAGATCAGAGCAAAGAGATTAGATTGTTTGTTTAAGATTCAGGGAAAATACTGAATGTTACAGAAAGTGACATACGATCCAGTATATGAAAGACATTCAATCATGTTTAGCTAAATCCTAACCAATAACTTGTACAGTCTCGTAACGCTGATGGGAAAACTGTTGACAAACAATAGTTCGTGTTGATATTGGTTAAACACAAACGTTCCTCTACTTTGGTCTTTGTGCCGTATATTAACACTAAAAATACAATCATTCATTGTTCGATAGATCAACATTGGAAAAATAATACTTTATAACGACTGTCACAGTTACAAAACAAACACAAAACAATGTTCACGTGAACCCAACCAACAGAAAGTGGACCTCAAATGTTTTATTTTTATATTTTAAAAAAACATATTTTCAAAGATTGCAGTAAAAGTTAAGTACAGCTCAAATTAATATAAAAATCTGGAAAAATTTATTCCGTATCAGACGTATATATAAACACATAAAATATACATTCTCACCAAGTTATAACCAAAAAACATTCTCTGAAGAAATGAGCATCTAATTACAGTTATTTCTCTCTGTAGTATTCTACAAGTGATATAATATAGCATAACGACATTTTTGTAATAAACATGATTCTGAAAAAGAAACCAATGCATGTGGATGATTATTAATTAGATATGCTTCGTTTGGTTTGTTTTGAATTTCGTGCAAAGCTACTCAAGGGCTATCTGCGCTAGCCGTCCCTAATTTATCAGTGTAAGACTAGAGGGAAGGCAGCTAGTCAACACCACCCACCGGAAATACTTGGGCTACTCTTTTACCAACGAATAGTGGGACTCACCGTCACATTATAACGCCCCTACGGCTGAAAGGGCGAGCATGTTTGGTGTGACGGAGATTCGAACCAGCGACCCTCAGATTAAGAGTCGAGCGCCCCAGCTATCTGGCTATGCCGGGCCTCAGATATGCTTTCACATAAAGTTACGACTAAATACTTCTATTGTGAACTAAAACTTACCACTATTCCCCACTATGTATTTTATAACTGTCACTAGAATATAAGTTATTTATTTTTTACCCATCTTAAGTGTGAATCATGAGTTTTATGACAGTTACAAAGACTGTTAACTCTTAAATTACCGACTTGATTTTATAGGGTTTGCTATCACTGAGACTCATATTGTATTATAATGAATATATTTATGCTTTCATCCTTTTAACAACATCTAGTGTAAAAATATGAAACTAAAATATTGAATTAAATTACTTGTTTTATTACGTAAAACAAAATAATCAAAAATTGTTAGTTTAGAAAGGGGAATAGGGATCGTTTAAAAAAGTACAGAACTATTTAAAATGTAAAGATTATATTTTCAAACCTATAAGTAGGGACTCTGAAAAGTAAACATAATAGGCTGGAAATAGTGTAAATTGACAAAATAATGTAAGACACTATTTACAACTCAGTTTGTTTATTTTTTAGAGTCCTCAGTTGTAGGTTTGAAAATAGAATCTTTGTAATTTGAATCAACTTCTTTCTGTACTTATTTGACGTTCCATATTGTAAATTTGTAAATTTAAAATTTTTAATTATCTTGTTTCTTAAGTTTTTATGTTCATTTATGGAGAATAAGCTACATATGTAGAAATGCATTCAGTTGAATATTAAATGTTTTTTCAACAATTTCCTGATGAATTAACTTTTATCCCTACACAACCATTATTTACTGAGCTCGAAGGTTTTGTGCCTGAAGGTTCGTGTAAACACGCGAAAAGAAGTAACAATATTACTACAATAAACCACCACTCACAAGGTTAGAGAAATCTATACTGGTAATCGTCTACTGTTAGAAAACTCACAGAACACCACGTAGAGTGTGTTTGTATATGTTATTCTTGTAGCAAAGATACATCTGGCTATTTGCTTTGTCTACCGAGAGGAATTGAACCCGTAATTTTAGCGTTGTAAATTCGAAGACTCATTGCTGTTCCACTGAGGGACAGCACGTGGAGGCGAAGTACAGCAGTGAGCTCGAGAAATGATGAATCCTCAACGTGACATTTTCCAATTAATGCGCTAAAAATTGCACAAATTATTTTCCAGTCAATGCTCGTTAGGAAAACACCAGATTTGATTTACAGAGCAGAAAGTAAGGACTTCGTGAAATTCTTTAGGACGAAAAGCAGAGTCACGTGAATTAACTTTAAAAGTACCCCAAGACATGCTCAATATTGTATTCACTAAAATAATTGTCATCGTTCTTTTCTGTAGCGACTTGTGAAACTATAATCGATAATAATAAGGCGAGAGATATTGTTATAAGTACACACGTTGTTTACTTTAATAAAACGAAGCATTTCTGACTAATATAACGATAACGGTGTTCAAAATTATTCAACATTTCTGCGAAGCTTGGATAACTTTCAAAAGTTTATATTGGTAGGGAAGAATAAGTTGAAAAATTTTAGAGGGCATAAACCTCGACATTTAAGTATCAACCTTAAAATACCCTACAACCTTCGCAGGAGTTTGTTTAACAGCTGTGCATAGATTTTGGTGCAGTATATCTAATCGTTTATGCTGCGGACTTCCGTGCTTGGATGAAGTTAAAGAGAAACTTGACCAGTAGCGATGAAAAACTGATAAAATCTCTCCTCGTCTTTCAAGAATCAACATAAAAATAGTTCTATGACCTGTAGAGGAACTTATTAGGCTTGAATAAAAATATTCACATCAATTTGTTTCTGTAGGCTTGTGAAACACTAATAGTAATAATATGAAGAAGGAAGGGGTGAATTGATGGAAGTTCTTGAGTTTCCTTTCTAGAACAAAACTGCTTTTAAAGACAGTTTCTGCCCATATGTTATATCAGAATTTTTTTGAAATTCCCAGGCGATCCCTAATTTTAACCCTTTTTCACGATGATTGATTATCGTTGATGTTTCGGGCAGTAAGTCCAGCGCATGTCTTATATACATATATGGTCAAACTTTTAGTATAAGATATTTCATGATTTACCTGAGGTTTTTAATAGTGGCTTCGCTGGTGCTACACATAACTTATCATTCAGACAAGGTGGAAAGCTACGGCACACATAGAATAAAGCTGATTTCTTTATTTCTAAACACTGAATTGTTATCCCTTCCACTTATTTCTCAACATTTTTAACGTTCATTAGAATTTACAAAATGTGGAAATAAGAAGCGGTATTTAAAACGAGACAGAGCGAAAACGAAAGTATTATGGAAGACAGTTAAAAGGTGTCTCATACTGTCTACAGAGTTATGATGCTCAGGGTATCATACTGTCTACACAGATAGTGTGGTCAGTGTCTCATACTGTTTACAGAGATATGATGGTCAGTGTCTCATACAGTCTACAGAGATATGATGGTCAGTGTCTCATACAGTCTACAGAGATATGATGGTCAGTATCTCATACTGTCTGCACAGATATGATGGTCAGTGTCTCATGCTGTCTACACAGATATGATGGTCAGTGTCTCATACTGTCTACAGAGATATGATGGTCAGTATCTCATACTGTCTACAGATATGAAGGTCAGTGTCTCATACTGTCTACACAGATAAGATGGTCAGTGTCTCATACTGTCTACAGAAATATAATGGTCAGTGCCTCATACTGTCCACACAGATATGATGGCCAGTGTCTCATACTGTCTACAGAGATATGATGGTCAGTGTCTCATACTGTCTACACAGATATGATGGTCAGTGTCTCATACTGTCTACACAGATAAAATGGTCATTGTCTTATACTGTCTACACAAATATGATAACCAGTGTATCATACTGTCTAAAAGAAATATGATGGTCAGTGCCTCATACTGTCTACAGAGATATGATGGTCAGTATCTCATACTGTCTACAGATATGAAGGTCAGTGTCTCATACTGTCTACACAGATAAGATGGTCATTGTCTCATACTGTCGACGCAGATATGATAACCAGTGTCTCATACTGTCTAAAGAGATATGATGGTCAGAGTATCATACTGGCTACAGAGATATGATGGTCAGTGTCTCATACTGTCTACAGATATGATGGTCAGTGTCTCATACTGTCTACAGAGATATGATGGTCAGTGTCTCATACTGTCTACAGAGATATGATGGTCAGAGTATCATACTGTCTACAGTGATACGATGGTCATAGATCATACTGTCTACAGAGATATGATGGTCAGAGTATCATACTGTCTACAGAGATACGATGGTCATAGATCATACTGTCTACAGAGATATGATGGTCAGAGTATCATACTGTCTACAGAGATATGATGGTCAGAGTATCATACTGTCAACAGATATGATGGTCAGTGTCTCATACTGTCTACAGAGATATGATGGTCAGAGTATCATAGTGTCTACAGAGATATGATGATCAGAGTATCATACTGTCTACAGTGATACGATGGTCATAGATCATACTGTCTACAGAGATATGATGGTCAGAGTATTATACTGTCTACAGAGATATGATGGTCAGTGTCTCATACTATCTACAGAGATATGATGGTCAGTGTCTCATACTGTCTACAGAGATATGATGGTCAGTGTCTCATACTGTCTACAGATATGATGGTCAGTGTCTCATACTGTCTACACAGATATGACGGTCAGTGTCTCATACTGTCTACAGAAATATAATGGTCAGTGCCTTATACTGTCCACACAGATATGATGGCCAGTGTCTCATACTGTCTACAGAGATATGATGGTCAGTGTCTCATACTGTCTACACAGATATGATGGTCAGTGTCTCATACTGTCTACACAGATAAAATGGTCATTGTCTCATACTGTCTACACAAATATGATAACCAGTGTATCATACTGTCTAAAGAAATATGATGGTCAGTGCCTCATACTGTCTACAGAGATATGATGGTCAGTATCTCATACTGTCTACAGATATGAAGGTCACTGTCTCATACTGTATACAGATATGATGGTCAGTGTCTCATACTGTCTACACAGATATGATGGTCAGTGTCTCATACTGTCTACACAGATAAGATGGTCATTGTCTCATACTGTCTACGCAGATATGATAACCAGTGTCTCATACTGTCTAAAAGAGATATGATGGTCAGAGTATCATACTGGCTACAGAGATATGATGGTCAGTGTCTCATACTGTCTACAGAGATATGATGGTCAGTGTCTCATACTGTCTACAGAGATATGATGGTCAGAGTATCATACTGTCTACAGTGATACGATGGTCATAGATCATACTGTCTACAGAGATATGATGGTCAGAGTATTATACTGTCTACAGAGATATGATGGTCAGTGTCTCATACTATCTACAGAGATATGATGGTCAGTGTCTCATACTGTCTACAGAGATATGATGGTCAGTGTCTCATACTGTCTACAAAGATACGATGGTCAGTGTCTCATACTGGCTACAGAGATATGATGGTCAGTGTCTCATACTGTCTACAGAGATATGATGATCAGTGTCTCATACTATCTACAGAGATATGATGGTCAGTGTCTAATACTGTCTACACAGATATGATGGGCAGTGTCTCATGCTGTCTATAGAGATATGATGGTCAGTGTCTCATACTGTCTACACACAGATATGATGGTTCAGTGTCTCATACTGTCTACAGATATGATGGTCAGTGTCTCATACTGTCTACAGAGATATGATGGTCAGTGTCTCATACTGTCTACAGAGATATGATGGTCAGAGTATCATACTGTCTACAGAGATATGATGGTCAGAGTATCATACTGTCAACAGATATGATGGTCAGTGTCTCATACTGTCTACAGAGATATGATGGTCAGTGTCTCATACTATCTACAGAGATATGATGGTCAGTGTCTAATACTGTCTACACAGATATGATGGCCAGTGTCTCATACTGTCTACAGAGATATGATGATCAGTGTCTCATACTATCTACAGAGATATGATGGTCAGTGTCTAATACTGTCTACACAGATATGATGACCAGTGTCTCATGCTGTCTATAGAGATATGATGGTCAGTGTCTCATACTGTCTACACAGATATGATGGTCAGTGTCTCATACTGTCTACAGAGATATGATGGTCAGAGTATCATACTGTCTACAGAGATATGATGGTCAGAGTATCATACTGTCAACAGATATGATGGTCAGTGTCTCATACTGTCTACAGAGATATGATGGTCAGAGTATCATAGTGTCTACAGAGATATGATGATCAGAGTATCATACTGTCTACAGTGATACGATGGTCATAGATCATACTATCTACAGAGATATGATGGTCAGTGTCTCATACTGTCTACAGAGATATGATGGTCAGTGTCTCATACTGTCTACAGATATGATGGTCAGTGTCTCATACTGTCTACACAGATATGATGGTCAGTGTCTCATACTGTCTACAGAAATATAATGGTCAGTGTCTCATACTGTCTACACAGATATGATGGCCAGTGTCTCATACTGTCTACAGAGATATGATGGTCAGTGTCTCATACTGTCTACACAGATATGATGGTCAGTGTCTCATACTGTCTACACAGATAAAATGGTCATTGTCTCACACTGTCTACACAAATATGATAACCAGTGTATCATACTGTCTAAAGAGATATGATGGTCAGTGTCTCATACTGTCTACAGAGATATGATGGTCAGTATCTCATACTGTCTACAGATATGAAGGTCACTGTCTCATACTGTATACAGATATGATGGTCAGTGTCTCATACTGTCTACACAGATATGATGGTCAGTGTCTCATACTGTCTACACAGATAAGATGGTCATTGTCTCATACTGTCTACGCAGATATGATAACCAGTGTCTCATACTGTCTAAAGAGATATGATGGTCAGAGTATCATACTGGCTACAGAGATATGATGGTCAGTGTCTCATACTGTCTACAGATATGATGGTCAGTGTCTCATACTGTCTACAGAGATATGATGGTCAGTGTCTCATACTGTCTACAGATATGATGGTCAGTGTCTCATACTGTCTACACAGATATGATGGTCAGAGTATCATACTGTCTACAGTGATACGATGGTCATAGATCATACTGTCTACAGAGATATGATGGTCAGAGTATTATACTGTTTACAGAGATATGATGGTCAGTGTCTCATACTATCTACAGAGATATGATGGTCAGTGTCTCATACTGTCTACAGAGATATGATGGTCAGTGTCTCATACTGTCTACAGAGATATGATGGTCAGTGTCTCATACTGTCTACAGATATGATGGTCAGTGTCTCATACTGTCTACAGAGATATGATGGTCAGTGTCTCATACTGTCTACAGAGATATGATGATCAGTGTCTCATACTATCTACAGAGATATGATGGTCAGTGTCTAATACTGTCTACACAGATATGATGGCCAGTGTCTCATGCTGTCTATAGAGATATGATGGTCAGTGTCTCATACTGTCTACACAGATATGATGGTCAGTGTCTCATACTGTCTACAGATATGATGGTCAGTGTCTCATACTGTCTACAGAGATATGATGGTCAGTGTCTCATACTGTCTACAGAGATATGATGGTCAGAGTATCATACTGTCTACAGAGATATGATGGTCAGAGTATCATACTGTCAACAGATATGATGGTCAGTGTCTCATACTGTCTACAGAGATATGATGGTCAGAGTATCATAGTGTCTACAGAGATATGATGATCAGAGTATCATACTGTCTACAGTGATACGATGGTCATAGATCATACTGTCTACAGAGATATGATGGTCAGAGTATTATACTGTCTACAAAGATATGATGGTCAGAGTATTTTACTGTCTACAGAGATATGATGGTCAGTGTCCCATACTGTCTACAGAGATATGATGGTCAGTGTCTCATACTGTCTACAGAGATATGATGGTCAGTGTCTCATACTGTCTACAGAGATATGATGGTCAGTGTCTCATACTGTCTACAGATATGATGGTCAGTGTCTCATACTGTCTACAAAGATACGATGGTCAGTGTCTCATACTGTCTACGGATATGATGGTCAGTGTCTCATACTGTCTACAAAGATACGATGGTCAGTGTCTCATACTGTCTACAGATATGACGGTCAGTGTCTCATACTATCTACAGATATGATGATTAGAGTATCATTCTGTTTACAGATATGATGGTCAGTGTCTCATACTGTCTACAGAGATATGATGGTCAGTGTCTCATACTGTCTACAGTGATATGATGGTCAGAGTATCATACTGTCTACAGAGATATGATGGTCAGTGGCTCATACTATCTACAGAGATATGATGGTCAGTGTCTCATACTGTCTACAGAGATATGATGGTCAGAGTATCATACTGGCTACAGAGATATGATGGTCAGTGTCTCATACTATCTACAGAGATATGATGGTCAGTGTCTAATACTGTCTACACAGATATGATGGCCAGTGTCTCATGCTGTCTATAGAGATATGATGGTCAGTGTCTCATACTGTCTGCACAGATATGATGGTCAGTGTCTCATGCTGTCTACACAGATATGATGGTCAGTGTCTCATACTGTCTCACACAGATATGATGGTCAGTGTCTCATACTGTCTATACAGATATGATGGTCAGTGTCTCATACTCTACACAGATATGATGGTCACTGTCTCATACTGTTTACAGAAATATGATGGTCAGTATCTCATACTGTCTACACAGATATCATGATCAGTGTCTCATTCTGCCTACACAGATATGATTGTCAGTGTCTCATACTGTCTACAGAGATATGATGGTCAGTGTCTCATAGTGTCTACACAGATATGATGATCAGTGTCTCATACTGTCTACAGATATGATGGTCAGAGTTTCATACTGTCTACAGAGGTATAATGGTCAGTGTCTCATACTGTCACACAGATATGATGGTCAGTGTCTCATACTGTTTACAGAAATATGATGGTCAGTATCTCATACTGTCTACATAGATATCATGATCAGTGTCTCATTCTGCCTACACAGATATGATTGTCAGTGTCTCATACTGTCTACAGATATTATGATCAGTGTCTCATACTGTTTACAGATATGATGATCAGTGTCTCATACTGTCTGCACAGATATGATGGTCAGTGTCTTATACTGTCTACACAGATATAATGGTCAGTGTTTGATATTGTCTACACAGATATGATGGCCATAAAATCCAAATGGAATCTAATACAACGTGACTATAGAACCATATACGAGAAACAGTTCATCGATAATTTTAAGATGATTTAGTGAAACCAAAATATAAACATTATTTGACTAGGATAAAGATTAAACTTACTAGTTCAACACAAAGTTTGTGAATGATTTTATGAATAAATAAACTGCTTAATTTTGAGATTATTTATTGTGAAGCCTAAATGTCTCGATTGATTGGTTTGAATTTCGTGAATACCTACATGAAGTCTATCTGTTCTAGTCGTCCCTAAAGTTACTAGTGTGAGACTAGATGGAAGGCAGCTAATCGACACAACCCACCGTCACACTATAATAACCCCTTGGCTGAAAGGACGAGCACTTTCGGTGACAGGGGTGCGAACCCGTATCTCTCAGTTGTGTGAGTCGAGCGCTTTAACCACGAGGCCATGCCAAGCCCAAAAGTCTGCATAATGAAGTATGAAACATGGTAACATTGTAAATATTCTAGCATGATTCAGGTAGAAACAAATGAACAAGGAATAAACCAGACAGAAACGAAAATGAGATTTGGTTAACGACCGAACGATACGAGGCCTCACACTTGAACAAATACCACTATGTAACACAGATTTTGTTCCTAGGTAGTATGTGTTATTTCTTAATTGCTTATGTTGTAAAAGTACAGAAAATGGCCATTATTCCCTTTAAACTTTGCTTTTGTGACCTGAATAACGAAATTTAGAAATTAACATATTTTATATGTAAAAATGGGCACATTTGCACATTTTCATTTACATAAGATCTGAATAAAACAACATATGAATCAAGATTTACATGCATTTATACTGAAGTTATACAAAATGTTTAGAAGTGAGTAGTTTTTCGAGATTTGCGACTGTAATGTAAATCACTTTCACGTATCAGACCCCAAATATTGTTTCCCATCATGTTTTCGTTATACGCTCCCAGATCACAAAAGCAAAGTTTGAAGAGAAAAATAGGTCTTTTCCATTTACTTTA
The DNA here is from genome assembly GCF_004210375.1 of Tachypleus tridentatus. Taxonomy (NCBI): domain Eukaryota; kingdom Metazoa; phylum Arthropoda; class Merostomata; order Xiphosura; family Limulidae; genus Tachypleus; species Tachypleus tridentatus. The sequence goes on along the minus strand of NW_027467777.1, from coordinate 6,597,227 downwards.
GGCATAAGCAATAACCTAGATGTTAGGTACTTCTTTGAACTAGATGTTAGGTATTTCTTTAAACTAGGTGTTACGTATTTCTTTGAACTAGATGTTAGGTATTTCTTTGAACTAGATGTTAGGTATTTCTTTGAACTAGGTATTAGGTATTTCTTTGAGCTAGGTGTTAGGTATTTCTTTGAACTAGGTGCTAAGTATTTCTTTGAACTAAACTTTAGGTATTTCTTTGAACTAGGTTTTAGGTATTTGTTTGAACTAGTTGTTACGCATTTCTTTGAACTAGATGTTAGGTACTTCTTTGAACTAGGTGTTAGGTATTTCTTTGAACTAGATGTCAGGTATTTCTTTGAACTAGGTGTTAGGTATTTCTTTGAACTAGATGTCAGGTATTTCTTTGAACTAGGTGTTAGGTATTTCTTTGAACTAGGTATTAGGTATTTCGTACACTAACCGTTCAAAATAATTTTCACACGAGATTACTTTCGAAACATCAGGTATTTCTAAAGTCACTTTCACTGTTCATGTGACTGTGCGGAAAAAACAGTGTGAAATTTGGTGCGAAAACCACCCTGATCGAGCAGAAGACAACATACACAGTGGTTCTATCATGATAAAGACAACATACACAGTGGTTCTATCATGATAAAGACAACATACACAGTGGTTCTCTCATGATAAAGACAACATACACAGCGGTTCTATTATGATAAAGACAACAGCTTTGGAGCGTTATTTGTATGTGTACGCTGTCTTCCGTACGATCAGCTGGATCTGCACTCCGAAGTTCACAGCTTCCCGAATGTAGTCGTCTAAACAGCGGGGGGTGACTTGAAACACTCGTCGAATGTTAACCTACCCGAGACGATGTCTGTGGGGTCTTGAATGATGAGCAGCCAGGGTCTGTTGGGCCTCACGTGTTTTTTCTAACGCTTCTCTATAAGAAACCAAACTGTTAGCCCGAGCATTGGACTGTAGAGGCATTACCATCACCAACACAAACGACACAGCCAGGACCATCAAAGCCTTCTCACACCACTTCCAAGGCTGTAAAATGCTTTTGGTTTTCTGCATGATATGTCGAACTGAGAGAAACCCAACTTAGTTCTTTCCACGGATTACAAACAATCTAAAAACACAAGAAAACGAAGAAGAGTTCTCTGAGAATCCATGTTAGAGTAAAGGTTTATTTACCATGTCAGAGTAAAGGTTTATTTCCTATGTTAGAGCAAAGGTTTATTTACTATGTTAGAGTACAGGTTTATTTACTGTGTTAGAGTAAAGGTTTATTTACTATGTTAGAGTACAGGTTTATTTTCTATGTTAGAGTAAAGGTTTATTTACTATGTTAGAGTAAAGGTTTATTTACTATGTTAGAGTAAAGGTTTATTTACTATATTAGAGTACAAGTTTATTTACTATTAGAGTAAAGGTTTATTTACTACGTTAGACTACAGGTTTATTTACTATGTTAGAGTAAAGGTTTATTTATTGACATAAAATATTTATTTATTACTAATATTTCTAATTCAGTTCACGGTTACAAGAAGTTATAAAGGCAACTTTTAACGCTATCACCAGTTGGCTGACTTCAAACTCACTGGTGTCAAATTGGAGTTTCGTCTCACACCTGGACTGTTTACTCTGAAGCAGTTTTGTTAAGCGGTTTATTAAATTATTACAGTAAGTAGTTGTTGTCTAAATTTACACATAATAAATAACTTTGTTCTGCGTTAATTACAAAGTCAGCTCGGGAAAGTTCTTAATTAAAATACAGGAAATTGCTTCCACTTCAAACTTTTGATAAAGAGGATTGTTTTTGTTGTTGTTTTTTATTTTCGCGCAATGCTACACGAGGACTATCTGCGTGTGTTTTCTTATGGCAAAACCACATCGGGCTATCTGTTGAGTCCACTGAGGAGAATCAAACCCCTCATTTCAGCGTTGTAAATCCTTAGACTTATCGCTGTACTAACGGGGGACGACTATCTGCACTAGCTGTCCTTAATTTAGCAGCGTAATACTAGAGGGAAGGCAGCTAATCATCCCACCCACCGCCAACTCTCGGCCTACTATTTTACCAAAGAATAGTGGGCTTGTCTGTCAATTTATAATGCCCCAACGCATTAAAGTTCGAGCATGTTTAGTGTGACGGGGATTCGAACCCATTAGTGTGTGGGTTTGTTTTAGTTTTAAACCATAAAATTAATTATTTTCAGTTTACATTTATTACACTCAGAAGTTAATACTGCTTAATTTTAACATGCAAATTAAGTAGTGACGTAATTTAGTAATACGAAATACGATCACAATTACAATATTTTATAAAACAATCGATAATGTTATTACCCACCAGGTGGCGAGTAAGGATAGATGTCTAAAGAGAGTAGTGTAGCTGGAAGGACGTTTGTTGGTCATTCTTGTTGTTTGTAACTGAACACAAAGCTAATTAAAGGGCTCTCACTGCTTTGTCCACCACGGGTATCGAAACCCGGTTTTTAGCACTGTAAGTCCGCAGACATACCGTTGTGCCACTGGGAAGCGATCGTTCTTGTATCGATTTAGCATAGTTACATATATAAAAAATGCAATCAAAGTTCATAACCACGAATCATAAACACAGACAGAACATACCTTTCAAAACTGGTAATTGCTTATCTTTATATAAACATAACATCATGCATTTAAATACGAAATAAAATCAAGAAAATCCTTTGGAAAAAAAATTCTCCAATTAAGAAGTTGAAGGCGCAGAAATAAATGAAAGGTCTATTGTTTCAACTTCGTTTACGATTGGACTGTAAAATAGCACTACATACGTTCAAGTGAGAAATTGGTTTCGTGGATTTGAGTTTTCTTTGTTTCAGTTTTAAAATATTTTTGAATTTTAGTTTAGATTTTCATTGAACTAATAATATTATTCACGTACGTAGATTTTCAGATATCAATAGCCGAGTTCTCCGTCTACAGGTGAGAAACTTGTCAATGCTTTTTACTGTGTTGTTCGGTTACAGTCACACAAAGAGTTGGAAGAAATCCATTTCAAGAATAATATAAAGTGTGTAGTGAAAAAGAGAATAAACGTAAATGTTCTAACGTTCTAATTGTTTTACCTCGGAACACTTACTGTTTTATCTCTCTGTACCAACTGTTTAATAGCACTCTTTTAACTGTTCGTCTGTGTTCTCAAGACGGCTGGTATGGTATTAAAATTTTAACTACAATAAAGTACAGAACAAAGTTTTGATCTGCTTAGGTTATCTTCAGGTTAACAAAGAGAGTTTGCAACTAGCCGTCGTCGGGCACGTGTCTTAGGGACGAGATTGTAAACAGGTACGTGATTTTAGAGGGGGCGCTGCAGGTAGATGTTTATTAATTAGTAAGAGTTTAAAAGTGTTCCTTTATATTGGTTTAATTTTGGTTTTAGTTGCTGCATAGGTAGGGCTTATTTGATTTTGCATTTGTTTATATTTGTGTCTGGGCGTTTTCTATGGTTATGTTGTGTTTATTTGATTTGCAGTGTTCAAAAACGTGTGAAGGTGTTTTCTTTGTGTTCTTTGAATCTAGTTTCCATTTTTCTTTTTGTTTCTCCAACACAGAAGTCGTGGAAGTAGTTGCATTATGTTTTATGAATTATGTCAGTGTTGTGTTTGTCAGAGTAGTTTTTAACAGTATGGACATTTTCTAAATACGTAACGTCAACCGGCTCCTTTTTCAAGGAATCTTTTAACTTTAAATCTATTCTTAATTAACTAAATCATCAAGTCTTAATGAACAGTTTTGATGTGATCTCTCTCTTCACAGAAGTCCTAACGACTGAAGCCTGCAAGACAGCTTTAGAACTTTATATTCAAGAATTCAATCCATTGATAAACATCCGCAACAACCAATTAGCAACACTTATAGAATCTACTACCACCAAAATAACTTTATTTTTAATGACCAAAACTACTAACAAATGAATGGCTTAAGTATGCGGAGTTCCGTGTTACCAGTTGAAGCAAACATTTTCAGACTGAATCTCAAGCGATCAATGCAGCCTTACACCCACTACTATACCTGTACAGGTATGTTGATGATACAATTGTTGGGTTCACAGAACAAACACTTAATATTATCAACCACAGCAACTGTATTCACCCCAACATTAATTTCATCTGTGAATAGGAAAAAACTAACTAAATAGCATTTCTTAACCTCAAGATAATCAGAACCGATACACAAATCAAAACAGAAATCCACAGAAAAATCCCCAATACTGGATTAAACATTCCCTTGGACTCAGCATACAAAACAAAACAAAAACTCAAGATATTAATAAACCAAATAAACACAGTCACAAAACTATGTTCACCTGATAAAAGTAACGATGAAATCAACAAAATAAAACAACACTTCATTAACAATAACAAATTTTCTCAAAAAACCGTGAAACAAATATGCGCACACATCTAGACCAACAACAATTAAACAAGAATAAATCCCAAGATACAACAAACTACAAAACCTTACACTGCTGTATACCTTATGTTCCTAACATCAGCAAAAAAACAACCAACATTTTGAAAAAACTGATAACAAAACACAACATTCCAGTAAACACCAAATTTATTCAAGAACCAAGTACAAAACTAAAGTCCGTACTATGTAAAAACTACACTGACAAACACAACACAAACATAATTTATAAAATACAATGCAACAACTGCCACAACTTTTATATTTGAGAAACAAACAGAAAAATGGAAACTAGATTCAAAGAAAAAAAAACATCTTCACACGTTTTTGAACACTGCAAATCAAATAAACACAACATAACCATATAAAACACCCAGATATAAAGTAGGGAAACAAATATAAACAAATGCAAAAACAAAAGAAGCCCTACGTATACAGCAGCAACTAAAACCAAAATTAAACAAATATAAAGGAACACCTTTATACCTATATCAATTACTAACCTAACATCTAACTGCACCCTACAATCCCGTACTCGTTTATAGTCTTGTCCCAAAGAGATGTACTTTGCAACGGTCAGTTGCAAATTCTCTCTTTGTTAACCTGAAGATGACCTAAGATGGTCGAAACATGGTTCTCTACTTATCAGTAAAAGTGTTAATACCCATATCAGCCACAATTTTACTTCAAGTGTTTCTCGTCACCAAGAATTACTGTTCTTCTGTATCAATAGTTTTATCTCTCTGTATTAACTGTTTTATAACACGATTACTGTTCTTCTGTATCAATAGTTTTATCTCTCTGTATTAACTGTTTTATAACACTACTGTCTGTTCTTCTGTATCAATAGTTTTATCTCTCTGTATTAACTGTTTTATAACACGATTACTGTTCTTCTGTATCAATAGTTTTATCTCTCTATATTAACTGTTTTATAAAACAACTGTCTGTTCTTCTGTATCAATAGTTTTATCTCTCTGTATTAACTGTTTTATAACACTACTTTCTGTTCTTCTGTATCAATAGTTTTATCTCTCTGTATTAACTGTTTTATAACACTACTGTCTGTTCTTCTGTATCAATAGTTTTATCCCTCTGTATTAACTGTTTTATAACACTACTGTCTGTTCTTCTGTATCAATAGTTTTATCTCTCTGTATTAACTGTTTTATAACACGATTACTGTTCTTCTGTATCAATAGTTTTATCTCTCTATATTAACTGTTTTATAAAACAACTGTCTGTTCTTCTGTATCAATAGTTTTATCTCTCTGTATTAACTGTTTTATAACACAACTGTCTGTTCTTCTGTATCAATAGTTTTATCTCTCTGTATTAACTGTTTTATAACACTACTGTCTGTTCTTCTGTATCAATAGTTTTATCTCTCTGTATTAACTGTTTTATAACACTACTGTCTGTTCTTCTGTATCAATAGTTTTATCTCTCTGTATTAACTGTTTTATAACACTACTGTCTGTTCTTCTGTATCAATAGTTTTATCTCTCTGTATTAACTGTTTTATAACACTACTTTCTGTTCTTCTGTATCAATAGTTTTATCTCTCTGTATTAACTGTTTTATAACACTACTGTCTGTTCTTCTGTATCAATAGTTTTATCTCTCTGTATTAATTGTTTTATAACACTACTGTCTGTTCTTCTGTATCAATAGTTTTATCTCTCTGTATTAACTGTTTTATAAAACAACTGTCTGTTCTTCTGTATCAATAGTTTTATCTCTGTATTAACTGTTTTATAACACAACTGTCTGTTCTTCTGTATCAATAGTTTTATCTCTCTGTATTAACTGTTTTATAACACTACTGTCTGTTCTTCTGTATCAATAGTTTTATCTCTCTGTATTAACTGTTTTATAACACTACTGTCTGTTCTTCTGTATCAATAGTTTTATCTCTCTGTATTAACTGTTTTATAACACTACTTTCTGTTCTTCTGTATCAATAGTTTTATCTCTCTGTATTAACTGTTTTATAACACTATTAACTGTTCTTCTGTATCAATAGTTTTATCTCTCTGCCATTGTTGTTTGGATACATATTACTGAATGTTTTAATTCGTACTGAAGTATGTATATATTACTGAATGTTTCAGTTCGTACTGAAGTATGTATATATTACTGAATGTTTCAGTTCGTACTGAAGTAACATGTATATATTACTGAATGTTTCAGTTCGTACTGATGTAACATGTATATATCACTGAATGTTTCAGTTCGTACTGAAGTATGTATATATTACTGAATGTTTCAGTTCGTACTGAAGTAACATGTATATATTACTGAATGTTTCAGTTCGTACTGAAGTATGTATATATTACTGAATGTTTCAGTTCGTACTGAAGTATGTATATATTACTGAATGTTTCAGTTCGTACTGAAGTAAGTATATTCACACTAATATTGGTTCTAGTACTTGATTTTATACATCATTTAAAGCTCCCTGAAAATAATAGTGTTTTGATTATTAGTATTACCGTTACGACACCTACAATACCATATGTAATTAATTTTAGAATAAATAAAAACACTTTAAACCTTGAAATCATTGCTTGTTTGGTTTTGAATTTTGCGCAAAGTTATACGAGGGCTATCTGCGCTAACCATTCCTAAATTAGAGGTGTAAGACTAGAGGTAAGGCAACTAGTCATCACCACCGACCGCCAATTCTTGAGCTACTCTTTTACCAATGAATAGTGGGATTGACCGTACCATTATAACGTTCCCACGGCTATAAGGGCTAGTATGTTTGGTGTGACGGGGAATAAAACCCGCGACCCTCAAATTGAGAGTCGAGTATCGTAACCACCTGACTATGCCGGGACGCCTTGAGAGAAAACAAATGACTTAGCATTACTGAAGCTGTGACTTGCGTTAACACGTCCAGACACAAGAGTGTTGTCGCATTGCATCAGAAAGTTGTAGCTTAAGTGCACCAAAAAAGGTTTTATTTCAGATATTCGTGCGCAGCTTCACAATGGCTTTCCGTGTTGCACGTTCGTAAGTTTGAAATTGTACACTTGAGGAAGCGCATCTGCCGCCACCGGCAACGTTTGGCTACACTAATTCAATAATTGGATGTGATCATCACTCTTATAACGCACTCACGGCTCCAAAGCGCGAAACGTGAATTTTTGAGCTAAGTGCCAGATTTATCACAAGGGATTGTCCCATAAAAGGTCAGTATTCGTAAATTATTCTCATGTATCAACAATATTAATCATGTAACTGCCAAAAGTCCCCAGGCTTAAAACGTACTGCTATAAACAGGAGAGCGGGCCGCCCCTATCCACCATTTTGTATCACAGTCCATGACACAAATTCCAGGAACTTATAAGAGAAATAAATATAGAATGTACAATAATAGCAACTTTAATCAACATTTTAGTTTGGCGTCACCTTCACGTATTTTACTGCAGACCTTCTATCACTGTTGAGCTCTCACACTTACGACATAAGATAAAAAATACAAACCTGAAACAATCCCCAAATCCGTATCATTCGTTCGGTTAGTTATCCATTTAAAACATAGCTTTTAGAAGTTCGTTTGACTTTTAGGACCAAGCTTTATAGAAATTGGATTTTTCCATTTTTTTTTCACTACAATTTGTGACAGAAGAGCATTTCTTATTTGTTTATACATATTAAACTGTGTAATTCGTGAAAAAAAAAGTCTGTTTACACACTATTTTACTTCGCCGGGTAAACACTTTTTTAGGCAGACTACAAACTAGTTCTTCTACTTATAAACAACTTAGAGTTAGCCATCAGTAGGTCGAAAGTCAAGGCTGTTCCCCATAAAAAAAAATACGTGGATTCTTTTAAAATGATGTATTATCGAATGACCTATGAACCAGGGTTCCCTTTAAGCTGCGCAGCCGCACAACAACCAATGAAGTTCCGCGCACATTCTCAGTAACAACCCTTTCAGTTGATAGGCCTAAAACTCAACTATCCATCTGGTAGCGTTGCAAAGCGGCCTAATGATCCAATAGGGTCGATGGTAGAAAAACACTCCCCGTCCTTTAAAATAGAAAGAAACTGGAAGCGCACATCCGCATATTGCCTTCATACTGGTGCACATGAAAAAACTTCATTCCAAACATGGAAGGAACAACAGTTAAACTAGTTCTGCATTATAACAAACATTATAAATTGAATACAAAATATTAGTGTTTAACTGTGAGTTGGTCTTTAGCAATAGAGCAGACTTTTCTCGGCTTTGGCCTTACACACACGGTCTAGTGGTTATGCGACTCGCAAACTCAAGTTCGCGGATTCGAATCCTCATCACACTAAACATGCTCAGTCTTTCAGTTATGGAAGCATTATAAAGTTACAATCAATCCCACTATGCGTTAGTAAAAGAGTAGCCAAAGAGTTGGCGATTGGTGGTGATAACTAGCTGCCTTCTCTCTAGTCTTATATTGCTAAACTTGGGGCGGCTAGTACAAATAGCCATCGTGTAGCTTTGCTCGAAATTCAGAACAAACAAACAATAGGACACTCGATTCTCGACTGAAATACAAGAGTAGTGTTTCAGTGACCTCCCATCCACTCAAATTATGAATATTAATTAGCCTACTGCTAACAGTTAGTTTTGAATATGTATCGTAATATTAACTTTTTACGTCAAGTGCTGAATATGAAAATTATTTCTAAACTATGACCTATGACTTTCAACCACACTGATGAACAACAGGTGTCGTGCTACGTTAGGTAAACGTACCACAGCTAAATTTTACGGACGTATTAAAAAACACGTAAACTAGTAGGCCTAGACTACTTTCCGTATGGTTGGTTCTACTTTTAAAATAAAATTACTGTTATTACCTACAGGAAGTAAATGCAAACATCAGTTATTTGAGAGACATTTTAGTCTTAACAGGAAACACCTGTACTAAAACGAGGAAGATTGTTATTATTTATTTACTTTACAGGCATTGCAAAAATTAAACATGTCACATTGACAGGAATATAGAACACTACAATAACAGAACAACGTCTGTATTTTAACAGATTTCTGTCTTCAGTTAAAGGCCTATTTGTTTGTAATGCTTCACCAGCTTGCGGTATTTAAACTGTCACAAATATTTAGCTGTCAAGTTATTAATTTCGTCGTGTTGCTTGAAACATTTCTACTTAAACATGTATCGTCCGTAGTCATTATAATGCACAGTTTTATTACATGGCCTAACAATTCTATGAGCTGGAATAAAATTAGAACATTTAACGTGCAGAAGGTTTCTGTTCTTTTTCTAATTTAAAAAAAAAATGTGCGCGTGTTTTCGTAATTATTACCAGAAATGGTATGTTAATAATTCACATTCGTTTAATCCTAACGAATATATATATCTATATTACAACCGGGCCTATTTGTTGTAGGACGTAGGCTTATTTATTTTTATTTTTTTAAACGAGGCTTAGATGTAAGAATGTTTTAACGTTTAAACTTTTATCATATATTTGCATCACTCAGTCACTATCGCTTTATTTAAGGTTACTTAAAAAGAGAATAAGCATGTTCAGTCATATTAATTATATGAACTAGTGAATGAAAACAAAGCAAAATTAGTTTATAAAATGTCTGACACACTCACTATCCAGAACCGTGAGGCCTTCCATTAGTTACCATTGCTCGTTAGGCTAGTGAGGGTACGACATACATAGTAATGTGGGCGTTGAACATATCATTAATAATGGTGTAAAATAAAAGTAATTTTAATGCCTTTTATTTACAAACTGGTATGGATTAATAACACAAATTATATTTTTGTTATTAAGGAAAATATCAAAGTAACAAAACTCTTTCAGACAATGACACAACACTGTACATTGGACTTTAAAAAACTTTTCACGAGTTGTTTCACCCTAGAACTATCAGTGGATGTTTATATAGATTCAACTGGGCTTATGAACACATTTGATTTTTCTGAGTTATGTGTACATCAAATGACTAGTGGGTCCATGTGTTTTGTTTTTTATTATAGGTTGTTTAATATGTCGGCCACAAATAAACTTGAAACAAATATACCATCAATATTGAAGCTAATTCCATTAATTTATTTCTGCGTAATATAAAAAAAAAAGTTTTGTTTTGGTTTTGAAGTAAATCGAATGTTGCATCAAACAAAATCAAAATATTAGAAATATACTCAAATATTATCATCAGAGATACTTCAAGCAAAAAGTCGGTGATACCAAGGTAGATATACCAATACCACGAGCTAATTAAACCTACATTAAAATAGCCTACAGTCTTCATGAAAGAAAACCAATTTGAAATTACACGTTTTTTGTATTGTTTTAAGCTAAGAATTATTACTGGTGTAAGAGAGATAATTTATCTAAATCACGTGACACATTGATGCTGCTTTGGTTGGTTGGTTAGTTTCCAAATTTCGCGCAAAGCTACACGAGAGCTATCTCTGCTAGAAGTATCTAATTTAGTAGTGTAAGACGAGAGGAAAGTCAGCTAGTCAATATCACTCACCGCCAACTCTTGGACTACTATATACCAACGAATAGCGGGATTGCCTATTACATAATAGCGCCCATACGGATGAAAAGGCATGTACTGAAAGGAGATTCAAACCCGCGACCCTCAGATTGCTAGTCGAATATCCTAACAACTAGACTATGCAGTTTGGGTAAACTTTATATTTTGTTACAACACATAAGAAAGTTTTATGTCTTTTCAATACTTAGTTCTCATTTATAAAACAATTTTACCAAAATATTAGACAGAAGCTCTTTTTATTCTATTTAAATCAAACTTACAAAATGCTTTTGCACAACAGATTATAGCATTAAAGGATTATTATTTTTAACACATATATCCTAAACACTGTTCAGTCGAACCTAGTTTTCTGGAAGCTCATATATTTGAATGAAGTAAACACCCCATAAAAAAAGTTTGACGTTCCACATTTAGACAAAGAATACTGAACAGTTGAGAGGGTTAACGCTCCCGACACAGCTGTTACGCCAGTGCACCAAGCGTAGAGCAGCACCTGTTGTCGAACTCTTTATTTTAATTTAAAACTGTATGTAAAATTTAATATCTTATGTTTGTCTTAACTTCTCGAGTGGAATGCAGAATCTTGAGATGTTTCAAAAGATAATTTCTCTTTGAATGTCAGCTACTGCTTCATAACACAGTCGATAAGTTCAACAGGCATATCACTTAACTTTGAATGTCAGCTACTGCTTCATTACACAGTCGATAAGTTCAACAGGCATATCACTTAACTTTGAATGTCAGCTACTGCTTCATAACACAGTCGATAAGTTCAACAGGCATATCACTTAACTTTGAATGTCAGCTACTGCTTCATTACACAGTCGATAAGTTCAACAGGCATATCACTTAACTTTGAATGTCAGCTACTGCTTCATTACACAGTCGATAAGTTCAACAGGCATATCACTTAACTTTGAATGTCAGCTACTGCTTCATAACACAGTCGATAAGTTCAACAGGCACATCACTTAACTTTGAATGTCAGCTACTGCTTCATAACACAGTCGATAAGTTCAACAGGCATATCACTTAACTTTGAATGTCAGCTACTGTTTCATTACACAGTCGATAAGTTCAACAGGCATATCACTTAACTTTGAATGTCAGCTACTGCTTCATTACACAGTCGATAAGTTCAACAGGCATATCACTTAACTTTGAATGTCAGCTACTGCTTCATAACACAGTCGATAAGTTCAACAGGCATATCACTTAACTTTGAATGTCAGCTACTGCTTCATTACACAGTCGATAAGTTCAACAGGCATATCACTTAACTTTAAATGTCAGCTACTGCTTCATAACACAGTCGATAAGTTCAACAGGCATATCACTTAACTTTGAATGTCAGCTACTGCTTCATAACACAGTCGATAAGTTCAACAGGCATATAACTTAACTTTGAATGTCAGCTACTGCTTCATAACACAGTCGATAAGTTCAACAGGCATATCACTTAACTTTAAATGTCAGCTACTGCTTCATAACACAGTCGATAAGTTCAACAGGCATATCACTTAACTTTTAATGTCAGCTACTGCTTCATAACACAGTCGATAAGTTCAACAGGCATATCACTTAACTTTGAATGTCAGCTACTGCTTCATAACACAGTCGATAAGTTCAACAGGCATATCACTTAACTTTGATGTCAGCTACTGCTTCATAACACAGTCGATAAGTTCAACAGGCATATCACTTAACTTTGAATGTCAGCTACTGCTTTATTACACAGTCGATAAGTTCAACAGGCATATCACTTAACTTTGAATGTCAGCTACTGCTTCATAACACAGTCGATAAGTTCAACAGGCATATCACTTAACTTTGAATGTCAGCTACTGCTTCATAACACAGTGGGTATGTTCAACAGGCTTATCACTTAACTTTGGATGTCAGCTACTGCTTCATAACACAGTCGATAAGTTCAACAGGCATATCACTTAACTTTGAATGTCAGCTACTGCTTTATTACACAGTCGATAAGTTCAACAGGCATATCACTTAACTTTGAATGTCAGCTACTGCTTCATAACACAGTGGTTAAGTTCAACAGGCATATCACTAACTTTGAATGTCAGCTACTGCTTCATAACACAGTCGATAAGTTCAACAGGCTTATCACTTAACTTTGGATGTCAGCTACTGCTTCATAACACAGTCGATAAGTTCAACAGGCATATCACTTAACTTTGAATGTCAGCTACTGCTTCATAACACAGTGGGTAAGTTCAACAGGCATATCACTAACTTTGAATGTCAGCTACTGCTTCATAACACAGTCGATAAGTTCAACTGGCATATCACTTAACTGATTATGTTCCAGGACATTAAAACCCTGTCGAAAACTGTGTATGTAGTGCTAAGCACTACGTGCACAGTGAGCCAAGCTTTCTATACATACATACACATATATATATCATTTGTGTACCATATGTTACTCATTAATTAAAAGGATAAAACCTTCTAGCAGAAAAATGTTAGAGTAAATCTGCAAGTTCTCTGTCCTAGTCTTTTCTATTTCATACGTGTAATTAAACGGTTATATATATATAATCATTATTATGATTTTTTGTTTGTTTTCCCATTTCCAGCAAACCTACACGAGGGCTATTTGCTCTAGCCGTCTCTAATTTAACAGTGTAAGACTAGAGGAAAGCAACTAGTTATCATATCTACAACCAACTCTTGACTACTCTTTTACCAAGGAATAGCGGATTGACCGTCACGTTATAAAGCCCCATAACTAAAAGGATAAGCCTATTTGGTGTGACGGGGATTCGAACCCGCGATCTTCAGATTACAAATCGAGTACCCCTAACTACCTAGCCAATTATTCTGATGTGAGTGTCTTATTAGTTTATTTCACACATGTTAAAAGCTGTGTAAAATGTGTAATTACACCATGTAACACAATTTTTACTTTTTCTTGTTCCTGGACAGAAAGTGTTATTTCCCAATTGTTTATGCCTAAAGTAAATGGAAAAGACCTATTTTTCTCTTCAAACTTTGTTTTGTGATCTCGGAGCGTATAACGAAAACATGATAGGAGACTATATTTGGGTCTGATACGTGAAAGTGATTTACGTTGCAGTCGCAAATCTCGAAAACTACTCACTTCTAAACATTTTGTTCAACTTTAGTATAAATACATGTATATCTCAATTCATATGTTGTTTTATTCAGACCTTATGTAAATGAAAATGTACAAATTTGCCCGTTTTTACATAGAAAATAGATTAATTTCTAAATTTCATTATCCAGGTCACAAAAGCAAAGTTTGAAGGGAATAATGGCCATTTTCTTTACTTTTACAACATAAGCAATTAAGAAATAACACATACTATCTAGGAACAAAATTTGTGTTACATAGTGTTATTAATTTAAAGTCAAACGTTTCGAATATTAGAACATCATCAATTAGAATACTATATAAACATATAAACATCATCACTTAGAATACTATATAAACATATAAACATCATCACTTAGAATAATATATAAACATATAAACATCATCAATTAGAAGAATACTATATAAACATATAAACAGGATAAAAACTAAACAGTATAACATTAGCGAAGAAACAGATTAACGGATAACCTTAGCACTCGTCTGATGTGATAGCTTGGCGCTAAGAAAGAATTTTCTTTGGTTTTAGAGCTTCACACTGAGCTACTTGTACTGAGCCCACCTCGAGTATTTAAGCCAGACTTTCAGCTTTAAAAGCCCTCAGCGTTAATGGGGAGTAAGATATTACAAATATGCTATGTACATGAAGAACACAAACATTGATGACAATTGAATAATTGATTATTTGGAATTAATCACAAAGCCACACAATGGGCTAACTGTGCTCTGCCCACTTCGGTTATCGAAACCGGGCATGTAACGGTGTAAGTCAGCAGACATACAGCTATACCATCGGCGAGTCATCAATGGCCAACAGTTTGTCAACAAAGAGCCAGTTGGCAACTTACGTTCATGGACCTCACTCCCTGCACAGCCTTTGTTTCTTTTTGCATTTACATTTTACTCAGTAAACAATTTTATACCAAATTCAATGCTTTTAAAATGTTGCAAAATTCCTAACTTAAAAATACGAGGAAGCTATTAAAACAACATCGCTTCAATTATGTTAGAGAAGGGGAGGTTGAGACAGACATCCGGAGTATACTTTTTTTAAAGCATCTTGGCCGGACAGACACAGTGTAATAATTATTTTTTCAATGAAAGTAAGTAGCCCAGGAACTTTTGAAAACTTGGACCTTTAAGTAACTTCTTCCTCTATCTTCTGATTAGTCCTACTCTCTGTATTGTAAACCATACATAAATTAATAAAATAAAACAAATGCATTTTAACCCTTAAATGGCGGCCATCATCAGTTGATGCTGCTATCTACAACATTTCTGCTGTTTAAGGATTAAAACAATGATGTCGAGAAATAAAACTCAGTATCTATGGTTGAGATTGATTTGATGAGTATGTAAACTTTTGGATCTGCAACCTGAGGGTCGCGAGTTGGAATCCCTGTCACACGAAACATGCTCGCCCTTTCAGCCGTGTTTCAGTCAATCTCACTTGGTAAAATAGTAGCCTAAGAGTTGGCGGTGTATGATAATGATTAGCTGCCATCCCTCTAGTCTTACACAGCTAAATTATGGACAGCTAACGCAGATAACTCTCTTGTAGTTGTGCGCGAAATTCCAAACAAACAAACAATGTCAACTGGTTCACTATTATGCATTACTTTCGTTTCCACACAACGACTAATTCTATTATTTTATAACTGGCAAAAAAGAAAAGAAAAATTAACAAATCGATAAGTGTGTTGGATTATTCATTAGAACAAACCACCATTACAATAATTCGCTTGCATTGTATTAAGCGAAATCACATTGTTCTTTAATTTACTACTGTACGTCTTAATATCACTGTTTTCTTATACAATCCATATTGTGACAAAAGAACCGAGACTGATGCAGTTTTAGGACCAACCCTATAATGTAATGTAGCAGCTAACTTGTTTTAAATGCAATGTTAAATACACTGCCACCTATTTACTTTCATTAAATCATGTAAGTATTGTGTAACATTTTTAGTTTTAATTAGAACTGTTATATGTTTCAAGATGTTATATGTATTTTAATTTAATATGTCTAAAATAGCACCAAACCTATTTAATATATAGTTAGTTGGAAAAAATATCTTTCTAACAAAGAAAGTGGTCCGGCATGGCCAGGAGGGTAAAGCACTCGACTCCTAATCTGATGGCCGCGGGTTCGAATCCCCGTCACACCAAACATGCTCGCCCCTTCAGCCGTCGGAGCGTTATAATGTGACAGTCAATACCACTATTCGTTGGTAAATGAGTAACCCAAGAGTTGGCGGTTGGTGGTGATGACTAGATACCTTCCCTTTATTCTTACATTGCTAAATTAGGGACGACTAGCGCAGATAACCCTCGTGTAGCTTTGCACGAAATGTAAAACAAACCAAATCAAACAAAGACAGCATACTTTCTCAAGATGACAATCATAGAGAAAACATTTGAAAATTATTTATGGATTATAAGTTTGCAGTGACCAAAATATTACAAAGCTTGGTTGTTTTTCCTCCAAAAAATTTAAAAGTTTAATAATAATAAGTCAGGTTTCGATACTCGTGGTTTGCTCAACAAGGATAATCTAAAGAATAGTTTTGTGCTTAACAACAAACAAACAGCCACCATTAACAACAAAGTGTTCACAACATATTCTAGGTTTTTTTAAACTTTCCGGCTTATTTATTTGTGTGTCTGCGTATCACATTTCATCAGAACTCCAACAAATTCTGGGAAATGTTATGCAACATCTATACTTTAAGGGTTAAGTAACTCTTTAGTAAGACGAAGTTTGTATTTATTGTTCTTCAGCCACGTATGCTATATGTGACACAGTACGGTTTTACATTAAATTAGTAGAATAAACTAACTGATGTTTATTAACATATGGTTTTAAATTGAGTAAACACCTCGTGATTTAAGTACTAAACTAATTAATGTTTCTACCCGTAATTTTTCGATTGGGTGTGGGTTGAAAAGACTAAAATGTATCTATATATAAACCTCTTTTAATGACTACTACTCGGATTAAAGCTATCTTACTATATGACTCTAAACGACATGTTTTATATGATACTAGCAAGAAACTTCTGGATAAACACATTGTCCTTGTCGTATCTATAGTGTCTTTCTTCAAGAACCCTCAAAGAGAAACAAATTTAAACATATGATCTCTTGAGATGAATTACTTGGTAAAAAAATATTTAGCTGAATAGTTTGTTCGATATAAGCAACAGCTAAAGGTGAGAGTGGGAACAGAACAATGAACGTTAAGGGTTAATCAAAGAAACAATCCTTGGAACAGAAAACAAGTTATGAAACTTAAATCCTAGCTAAGGATACGAGGAAAAAATATCTACACCACAGCGCCACATGAGCGAAAATAACACCAACTATAGTGAACCAGTTTCTTTAATAATTAACTCAAGGAAATTCTTCGATGGAGGAGTGAGTTTTGGTCTTTAAACCATTTTAACTAATGTTTTGGTTATGATGCAAATATAGAAATATATACATATATATATTAACAATGGGGTAACTGTTTACTTTGGTAATTTTGCAAATAAATAAATATTTATAATGGTGTAACTATTTACCTTGATAACCCTAGTTGACGGTTCAGTTAAGCCTAAATTGAATACTATCCAGTTTACAGTACAAAATATATATACGTTTTCTGAGACAGTTGTTTTAGTGGACCGTTTTTCAAAACAGTTTAATACGTGTTTAATATACAATAAAGAATTTATGAAAAATATCAGCCTAAATTCCAATGATTCACGAATAATTAAGAAACCTATGATGAATGTTTTTGAACTCTTGTAGAAACAGCTGAGTCTAAGACAATGTCATCTGATCTTTAAGATATTTACATACAAGAATAAGACGCGAGTGCCATACACGTTCCATTATAAACTAACAGAAGTCTTGAGTGAATACGAGACTCAACACAATGTGTTTAGACTATGAGAATTATGGTCCTACACTGTGGTGACGCATCACTTGTGTTTACACTATAAAAAGATAAATGTATTCCATATTCACTACTAATGTCATGAAGATATCCTGGTGGGCTATAATGACCGGTTACTATTTATGTCATGAAGATATCCTGGTGGGCTATAATGACCGGTTACTATTTATGTCATGAAGATATCCTGGTGGGCTATAATGACCGGTTTACTATTAATGTCATGAAGATATCCTGGTGGGCTATAATGACCGGTTTACTATTTATGTCATGAAGATATCCTGGTGGGCTATAATGACCGGTTTACTATTAATGTCATGAAGATATCCTGGTGTGTTATAATGACCGGTTCACTATTAATGTCATGAAGATATCCTGGTGTGTTATAATGACCGGTTCACTATTTATGTCATGAAGATATCCTGGTGGGCTATAATGACCGGTTTACTATTAATGTCATGAAGATATCCTGGTGTGTTATAATGACCGGTTCACTATTTATGTCATGAAGATATCCTGGTGGGCTATAATGACCGGTTTACTATTAATGTCACGAAGTTATCCTGGTGGGCTAATGACCGGTTTACTATTAATGTCATGAAGTTATCCTGGTGTGTTATAATGACCGGTTTACTATTAATGTCATGAAGATATCCTGTGTGTTTTACGACCCGTTTTGCTTATGAATGACGTGTTTTTCTTCTTATTTATAATGATGTCAGCAAGTTTCTATTGATGAAACTGATGACAAACACTTACTGCTTCTATTATGACGTGAACATTTTTGGTCATAAATGTTCATTGTTTGTTTAGAGTATTCGGGCTAAGCTATCTGCTCACAGTGTTTCATAAATTAGAAGGAAGGCATCAACTACCATGGACTTTGGACTACTGGTTTATGACTGATTTAACAGTCACTCTTACTGTACCAACGTTTCCAATATGTCGAGTGAATGTTTGTGGTAACGAGGATATTATTATTTAACCAAAGAGTTGCACCACGCCCAACCCATAATATAACGGGTACTTGAAATAACCACAGACATGGAACAGAGTTACTATATAAGGTATTGAACGAGAACGTGTGTGCGTGTGCCACTCGTTACTTTGTTTCTGTTGTGTTTTGTTTCAAATTAAAATAAGTTATTTGAAGCTTTAACAATGATTGAAGGACAAAGTACTATAATTTTGCTGTTTTTTTATACAATGTAATATGTTATTTGGGACTGATTGAAGGGCAAAGTACTAGAAACTGGGTTGATAGACCCTCATTTTAACTTTTCTAAGAAGGTCCTCCAGAACTAGTGTAGAAAACTCACTCATATCAGGTGTCCCATTTATCAAGAAACAAGTCCACAGTAAAGCTTATTTATTAAAATATAAAAAGTCCTCTAGCATGACACTGCTAACTGATGTTCCAAAACACTGATAATTAGGCATCACACTGCTAACTGATGTTTCAAGACACTGATAATAGT
The DNA here is from genome assembly GCF_004210375.1 of Tachypleus tridentatus. Classification (NCBI taxonomy): domain Eukaryota; kingdom Metazoa; phylum Arthropoda; class Merostomata; order Xiphosura; family Limulidae; genus Tachypleus; species Tachypleus tridentatus. The sequence continues at coordinate 6,577,678 of NW_027467777.1, read as the reverse complement.
AAAGCTTGTTTATTAAAATATAAAAAGTTCTCTAGCATGACACTGCTAACTGATGTTCCAAAACACTGATAATTAGGCATGACACTGCTAACTGATGTTCCAAAACACTGATAATAGTAAAGCTTGTTTATTAAAATATAAAAAGTTCTCTAGCATGACACTGCTAACTGATGTTCCAAGACACTGATAATTAGGCATGACACTGCTAACTGATGTTCCAAAACACTGATAATTAGGTATTTAGCTGGATGAAAGGGTAGAGAAGGAGAGAAATACGTTAAAAGATAACTGAATGGTAACCAATAGATGTTATAATAAATGAATGGTAGTAGGATGGGTGAATAGTCAAGATTGATAGATGTAATCGTGTTGTGCGAGGAAGTTTGTTGTTTTTTTGCCCTTAAGTAATATGTTCTTGTAGACAAAAACACAAAAATAGATGTTAGCTGAAAGTTGTATTTTAATGCTAGGTATGGCTTTTGATAACTGAGAAAACATTACAGTTTGCCATTCTTATGATATTTGTAAAGTAGGGCAAAAACATAAATGAACAAAAATTTACACTAGGGATTGTAGTTGTTAGTAAAATATGGTTTTGAATTCAAAATCACTAGGGATTGTAGTTGTTAGTAAAATATGGTTTTGAATTCAAAATCACTAGGGATTGTAGTTGTTAGTAAAATATGGTTTTGAATTCAAAATTACTAGGGATTGTGGTTGTTAGTAAAATATGGTTTTGAATTCAAAATCACTAGGGATTGTAGTTGTTAGTAAAATATGGTTTTGAATTCAAAATCACTGGAGATTGTAGTTGTTAGTAAAATATGGTTTTGAATTCAAAATCACTAGGGATTGTAGTTGTTAGTAAAATATGGTTTTGAATTCAAAATCACTGGAGATTGTAGTTGTTAGTAAAATATGGTTTTGAATTCAAAATCACTAGGGATTGTAGTTGTTAGTAAGATATGGTTTAGAAGATGAAACCTATTTCAAGAAATCATTGACGTTTATATTAACGTAAATAAAGCACGTGATAAAACAAAGTAAAATTGTCATATTTGTATTTATCGGTTCACAAATTTAAAATCGGGTTTCATTAGTTAACAGAGTGCAGATAGCCCATTGTGTAGTTTGGCGCCAAGAAAAAACAAACAAACATCGGTTGAACTAATATCAAAATGTTGAAATCTAAAGGTTTGATCAAGAGGAACGTTTGTCAGAGCCATTTTAGTGGCTATTGTAATCTGTGAATACAAGATTTTACTGTATTATAAAGTTTACTATCACAGTTTCTTACGGAATTGAAAATACACTTTCTGAAATGAAATGTAACAGGGTTAGTTGACGGCTTTATCAAATAGTTTAAAACACTGTACGACGTTTCTCAAGTAAACAGGATCACAAAATTCAAACCATCTATCAATGTGCCTAAAACCTCTAGCGCTTTATAGGAGCGGTCTCTTCTTTATCAGAAGCGCGAGCCAGCCACGTTTGGTAAGTGATCGAACTTTGGGATCTTTCTTGGACACTACAACCATTTTGTGAAGATCATGGTGCTGTTTTACTTCAATCTCTTTATACAAAAAGTAAAATAAAAATATTTTATCAAAACACGACATTGTATAGCAAAAAAGATATTCAGTACAAATTAAAATTGTATCTCAGGACAGCTCAGTACGAATTAATACGTAATGTGGTATAATAATTCATTCTTGTCAATGGTCTTAATCCTGTCTGCTTTATGAAGACATTAACGAATCCTCCAGATGGTATACAGTACTTTACATTAAAATATACAGCTTACCTCGGTTAATCTGTCTGTACATTGGGATTATTAAAGGAACACAATTCTCGTCTTCTCGTAAATTAAATGCACTAAAGTAACATACTTAGAAGTAAGTGAAATGTTTATGACAGACTGAGTTCATACCGTTCACTAACTGTTGTAAAGCCAAGTAGAAGCGGTTATCACACACTGTCACCCTACCGAACGTGACGCGAAGTAGTGACTGACCTCAAATTCTCACGAGAAGCACGTGGTTGTCTGCACGCACTCTATCTCATTCACTGAATAAGCACGTGACTTCAGGCAGGTGCAGCAGAAATCATGGGCTCGACCACTGACGAGACCCATTGGCTCCTGCCGGCTCTTTTTTAATTATCATTTTGTTGTTTTTCTGTTTTAGTTGGCCTGCTAACTTACGTCCATTTTCATACTTCATTCAACTGGGCAATGTGTCTGACAGCGTAAGTCTGTGAAGCTTTTAACAGGAAATGTTTCGAAATTTTATTTTGTGTTTTGAAAATTTTATACTTTGGATATCAAACTTGAATTTAGTTTTTTATTTTTTAAGTTCTTTAATTACAAATACCGGCATTACAAGTTGCATAGGTAGGATATTAATATCTTTTGTTTGTTTCTTACTCTGATTGCACGATCAAAATGCGGTATACAAAACATAACACACGGGCATGAGATATATCAGGGAGAGTGTGAAACACCTTTCTGTTGCTTCATTTGTTTAATCCAAGGTATATGTATATACATTCTTATGAAACTTTAAGAGTGTGACCAGAATTAGTCGGTGTGGTAGTTATAGGCTGTCTAACAATGTCACAATGATGTAGAGACAGAAACAAGAAAGTAAGGACATAAGGTTTGATTTCAATGTTGATATTGTCGAAATGTCATGTAAAAATGTGGAGAGTAAGCTCAAATGAATTGATATACAAAAAGACTAAGGAAAATTTATAATTAAGATAACCGTGTTAACTCAGTTGGAACAATGTGAAGATATTCGGGGTTGACAAGGCTAGGAAAGTTGTTGTCTGAAGCGCTCACACTGAGGCTGTGCTAACAGTTGCCAAAATAACTGTGACAACAATGAAATGAAGGTTGGTTGTTAACGCAGTGATAACAATAACAGCTCACACTGAGGTTGTGCTAACAGTTGCCAAAATAACTGTGACAACAATGAAATGAAGGTTGGTTGTTAACGCAGTGATAACAACAACAGCTCACACTGAGGCTGTGCTAACAGTTGCCAAAATAACTGTGACAACAATGAAATGAAGGTTGGTTGTTAACGCAGTGATAACAATAACAGTTCACACTGAGGCTGTGCTAACAGTTGCCAAAATAACTGTGACAACAATGAAATGAAGGTTGGTTGTTAACGCAGTGATAACAATAACAGCTCACACTGAGGTTGTGCTAACAGTTGCCAAAATAACTGTGACAACAATGAAATGAAGGTTGGTTGTTAACGCAGTGATAACAACAACAGCTCACACTGAGGCTGTAAAGCAACAGTTGCCAAAATAACTGTGACAACAATGAAATGAAGGTTGGTTGTTAACGCAGTGATAACAATAACAGCTCACACTGAGGCTGTGCAACAGTTGCCAAAATAACTGTGACAACAATGAAATGAAGGTTGGTTGTTAACGCAGTGATAACAACAACAGGCCTTTGGCAGCAGACATTCAAAGGTACTCTGATATTTTAGTAATAATGCAGGCAGCATCGGTAACTCTGTTGGTTCATTGGTTAAACGTAAGAATACTTGTCTCTGGTGTCATACTGGCATTGTTTCTGTGATAAGGAAAATATAAATTAACTTACGACGTAATTCTGTAGAAATGTTTATAGTTTTATTGGTAAATATTAGAGGACGCTGCTGCATTTCTAGATTTAAAAAATGTCTTATAAATGTGACAAGATTTTCTGTCGCTGGTACTGAAGTGAACGACATTGTAATTAAATTGTACTTGTGTATACCTGTAATCAACACAGAATTATTCACCAACCTATAAGAGTTACTGAAACATACAACCTACACAATTCTTCTCTGCATCAAATATATTTAGCTGTGGCATAGCGAGTTTTATAGTGGTTTTGATTTTTTTCAACTACAAACTATTAACCTATAGCTCCATCTCTTGATCGATTTGAGATTTAATTAAGTCAGGGCCATTGAGCACTCCCTCTTGTTTAAAGGAACATCTTTAGTAATTAAATTAATTCCAATGTTTCTGAATTTATATTTGACATATTTGGTCTTCCTACAAATAAAACAAAAGCCACAAGAGAGTAATGTGGTTATATTCAGTACATTACGCTATTCTACAGATGTAAAACCGGGTACAAACACTTAACGTTACTAAAACAAGTCTGTGTCCAGTAAATGTTTTGGTTACAAAGTGGTTACTTACGTGAAGAGTAAATAGTCTGGCGTAACAGAAAGCTGGCATTATTTTGTTTTCTCACGTGCTGCAGCCGTGTTAACGAAATGCTTGGGTGCTCTGTTATAGGTTTCCATTCCTTGTGGGTGTTACACAGGAGGTGTTTATTCGTGTCTTGATCATACCGTTGTCTTTATGAGCCAGTCACTCGCACGTTGTCTCCACGTGTACATCACTGCCCTGTCGCCTCAGGTATTAAGGGAAATGTACTCGACATAAACAAACAACCATAACAAGTTTCATCTGTCAAAGTGATAATTTTGTTTCTTCTTTAAACGACGGAAAACTCACCTCTCCTTCACTCGCTTAATCACTCATTTTTCTTTCTTAGCGTACAACATTTCAAAGCTATCTTTTGCTTTAGTATAGTTTTTCGGAAGTTATTGAATTGAAAAATACAAGAAAAATAATATTTATTTTTTTTAAATTTCGCACAAAGCTACATGAAGATTATCTGCGCTAGCCGTCCTAATTTAGCAGTGAAAAATTAGAGGGCTGGTAATTAGTCATCACCACCCTCCGCCAACTCTTGAGTTATTCTTTTATAAGTGAATAGTGGGATTGACTGTTACATTATAACGCCACCATGGCTTAAAGGGCGAGCATATTTGGTTGGACAGAGGTTCGAACCCGTAACTCACAGATTCTGAGACAAGGTTCCTAACCACCAAGTAAAGAAGACTGATGCTTCGATTATTTATTAACCTTGGTTTTATATAAAAACAACAACATCAAGGTACACTTATGAAACATTTTCATATTTTGCTAACCAATCAAATTCCGGTCTTCACCCTTATACTCCTTGAAACACTCGAACCCCACGTAAACATCACGTGCTGTCTTGAAAGCTTTACGAAATAGGAATGTTTTCGACCTTCGGTTCGCAATAAACATTCATGCAATATGAGCTACGTATTTCCTAGAAAAATGGCTTCCGTACTTGTTTTGTTTTACCCGCAGAATAAATGAAAATAAAGCGTGCACAAGTAAAGAAAACCTCTTCCAATAAGGAAGTGAAAATAGACATGACATCAAACCTTCAAAAACATTACAGTAGGGATGGAACTGAAGTGAAAATAGACATGACATCAAACCTTCAAAAACATTACAGTAGGGATGGAACTGAAGTGAAAATAGACATGACATCAAACCTTCAAAAACATTACAGTAGGGATGGAACTGAAGTGAAAATAGACATGACATCAAACCTTCAAAACATTACAGTAGGGATGGAACTGAAGTGAAAATAGACATGACATCAAACCTTCAAAAACATTACAGTAGGGATGGAACTGAAGTGAAAATAGACATGACATCAAACCTTCAAAAACATTACAGTAGGGATGGAACTGATATCAGTATATACATAATAACACAAGAAACACCACAGTAGGGATGGAATTGACATCAGATCATACATAATAACACAAGAAACATCATAGTAGGGATGGAATTGACATCAGTCATACAAAAAAACACAAAAACATCATAGTAGGGATGGAATTGACATCAGTCATACATAATAACACAAAAACATCATAGTAGGGATGGAATTGACATCAGTCATACATAATAACAAAAAGACATCATAGTAGGGATGGAATTGATATCAGTCATACATAATAACACAAAGACATCATAGTAGGGATCGAATTGATATCAGTCATACATAATAACACAAAAACATCATAGTAGGGATGGAATTGACATCAATCATACATAATAACACAAGAAACATCGTAGTAGGGATGGAATTGATATCAGTCATACATATTAACACAAAGACATCATAGTAGGGATGAAATTGATATCAGTCATACATAATAACACAAAGACATCATAGTAGGGATGGAATTGACATCAGTCATACATAATAACAAAGAGACATCATAGTAGGGATGGAATTGATATCAGTCATACATAATAACACAAAGACATCATAGTAGGGATGGAATTGACATCAGTCATACATAATAACAAAGAGACATCATAGTAGGGATCGAATTGATATCAGTCATACATAATAACACAAAAAATATCATAGTAGGGATGGAATTGACATCAATCATACATAATAACACAAGAAACATCGTAGTAGGGATGGAATTGATATCAGTCATACATATTAACACAAAGACATCATAGTAGGGATGAAATTGATATCAGTCATACATAATAACACAAAGACATCATAGTAGGGATGGAATTGATATCAGTCATACATAATAACACAAAAACATCATAGTAGGGATGGAATTGACATCAGTATATACAAATTAACACAAATACATCATAATAGGGATGGAATTGACATCAGTCATACATAATAACAAAAACATCATAGTAGGTATGGAATTGACATCAGTCATACATAATAACACAAAAACATCACAGTAGGGATGGAATTGACATCAGTCATACATAATAACACAAATACATCATAGTAGGGATGGAATTGACATCAGTCATACATAATAACACAAAAACATCATAGTAGGGACGGAATTGACATCAGTCATACATAAAAACACAAAAAACATCATAGTAGGTATGGAATTGACGTCAGTCATACATAATAACAAAAACATCACAGTAGGGATGGAATTGACATCACTATATACATAATAACACAAATATATTATAATAGGGATGGAATTGACATCAGTCATACATAATAACACAAAAACATCATAGTAGGGATGGAATTGACATCAGCCATACATAATAACATAAAAACATCATAATAGGGATGGAATTGATATCAGTCATACATAATAACATAAAAACATCATAGTAGGGATGGAATGGCATCAGTCATAATAACACAGACGCACAATGTTAACAGAGAAAAGTAAGATAAATTAATCTTAGTTGTGGTTTAATAGTAATATATAATGATATATGTTAATTCTTACGTCTCGTATTGTATATTAGTTGTGGTTTAACAGTTACTTATATTGATATGTGTTAATTCTTACCTCTGGCATTGTATATCAGTTGTGGTTAACTGATATATATATTGATATATGTTAATTCTTACCTCTGGCATTGTATATCAGTTGCGGTGTGATAGTTATATATATTGATATGTTAATTCTTACCTCTGGTATTGTATCAGCCACGGGAAGTTATAAGTTACGGTCAATCCAACTGTTCGTTGGTAAGGAGAAAAAATATCGCAAGAGTTGGCGGTGGGTGGTGATGAATATCTGCCTTCTCTCCACTAAATTAGAAACGGCTAGCGCACATAGCCCTCGTGTAGCTATGCGCGAAATTAAGAGCAAAACAAACAAACAAGTTAGAACCAAAACTCACTATTCAACACGTCACTTCCCGTGTAGTACGGTAAAGAGAAAGTACACAGAACGTCAATACCAGAACTATCACATGTAGACACGTGTTTTAAATCAATAGATACACTGAACTGGTGAAATGATATTACATCAATAGATACACTGAACAAGTGAAATGATATTACATCAATAGATACAGTGAACTAGTGAAATGATATTACATCAATAGATACACTGAACTAATGAAATGATATTAAATCAATAGATACACTGAACTAATGAAATGATATCACATCAATAGATACACTGAACTAGTGAAATGATATGACATCAATAGATACACTGAACTGGTGAAATGATATTACATCAACAGATACACTGAACTAGTGAAATGATATTACATCAATAGATACACTGAACTAGTGAAATGATATTACATCAATAGATACACTGAACTAGTGAAATGATATTACATCATTAGATACACTGAACTAGTGAAATGATATTACATCAATAGATACACTGAACTAGTGAAATGATATTACATCAATAGATACACTGAACTAGTGAAATGATATTACATCAACAGATACACTGAACTAGTGAAATGATATTACATCAATAGATACACTGAACTAGTGAAATGATATTACATCAATAGATACACTGAACTAGTGAAATGATATTACATCATTAGATACACTGAACTAGTGAAATGATATCACATCAATAGATACACTGAACTAGTGAAATGATATTACATCAATAGATACACTGAACTAGTGAAATGATATTACATCATTAGATACACTGAACTAGTGAAATGATATCACATCAATAGATACACTGAACTAGTGAAATGATATTACATCAATAGATACACTGAACACAGGACGATCCGTTGAAACTCAGAATTCTAGCTCCTTTGTTCTTTTAAAACTTATGCTATGAAACTGTAAGAACAAACCTCATATTCAACGTATCTTATGGAAACAATATTGTGTTTAAGTTGATATGTATTTTAAAAATATATAATATTTGTTACTTACTCTATAGATTCTAATGACCGTTGAATAAACATTTAAATTATAAGGTTTTGGTTGATTGATTATTAACTTTCGCTATCATTATGTCAGATAAATGCTTTGTAGTTTGCCCTGTGATTTCATTGAACATTATCCGAGACATTTAAAATAATGCTAAATGCATTTACTGTAAACACATTAATATTTTTTTCTTAGAGCATACAAAAGAGAATGTCACATTTTAGCACGTGACTAGAAAGAAACATTATGGTCAAAGTTATGCGTTTTCCGCTTCTGAGGTCAGTGTTGATTTCGTTTTTTTCTTCTCCCTCACTCCTTTATAGGCAGTTAAACTCCGACCCATAGCTTGAGAGCAACCAGTTTCCAAAGTATTACCCTCAGTTTCTCGTTAAAAGTATCAGCAGAAAAATTCAATAGGACTGTCATATAAACACTGATTTGTGGCGTGTGTTAGAAACGGGCTTTTCTTTACTAGATGGTTACATCGTAACTCGTATACTCATAAACATAACCAGAAATGGAACCATATTTTATAGGTTGACATGGTTATATGGCAATCCTAAAGCTTACCTTTTTAACCTCTACTCAGTTTTGAACTTGGGAGTTTATAATGCTAAAATTGTAGGTTCGATCCTGCAATGAACCCAGCACAGATAACCGGTTGTGCAGCAAAGTTGATAAATAGCTCAGACGTTTTGAAAACAAGAAATAAAAATAACTAGTTGATGTGTCACCGAACCGAAAACCAATCTAAATATTTTATTTCTCAAGAATGTTTGTTAAACTGATTTAACAATAACAAACGTTAATACAAACAATATGACGACTTAGGTTGTTCCAAAGAAAGGAATAAGCTTTTTATAAATAATTCTATAAGGAAGGACAGAAACTGTAGGGAAAAACAGAAACTGCAGGGAAGGACAGAAACTGTAGGGAAGAACAGAAAATGTAGGGTAAAATAGAAACTGTAAGGAAAAACAGAAACTGTAGGGAAGAACAGGCTCTGTAGGAAAGAACAGAAACTGTAGGGAAGAACAGAAACTGTAGGGAAGAACAGAAACTGTAAGGAAAAACAGAAACTGTAGGGAAGAACAGAAACTATAGGGAAGAACAGAAACTGTAAGGAAAACAGAAACTGTAGGGAAGAACAGAAACTGTAGAGAAGAACAGAAACTCTTCCTATATTTAATTATTCTGTCTCAAAGTAGTCATATGACAGGATGAAGTTAGGTAATGCAAATACATATATACATACTTACACATATACAAACATACATATATACACATTTATATACAAAAATACATACATATATATGTATATATCACTTAATTTTTATAATGTTCATCAATATATGTTTTATCCACTCGTCAAACAAGAATGAAGGTTGTATCAATATACTCTACTGTTAATATTGGTTGTGTCAATATACTCTACTGTTTGAACGTTGTATCAATATACTCTACTGTTAATATTGGTTGTTGTTGTTTCCTCCTAACCTGTGTTTTTTTCGCTCATTGCAATTATTGTATGCGTCATATGTCTATTGTAACTTTATGTACACTTGAACATTATCGTCATGTCTATTGTAACTTTATGTACACTTTAACATTATCGTCACGTATATTGTAACTTTATGTACACTTTAACATTATCGTCACGTATATTGTAACTTTATGTACACTTTTAACATTATCGTCACGTATATTGTAACTTTATGTACACTTTAACATTATCGTCACGTATATTGTAACTTTATGTACACTTTAACATTATCGTCACGTATATTGTAACTTTATGTACACTTTAACATTATCGTCATGTATATTGTAACTTTATGTACACTTTAACATTATCGTCACGTATATTGTAACTTTATGTACACTTTAACATTATCGTCATGTATATTGTAACTTTATGTACACTTTAACATTATCGTCACGTATATTGTAACTTTATGTACACTTTAACATTATCGTCACGTATATTGTAACTTTATGTACACTTTAACATTATCGTCACGTATATTGTAACTTTATGTACATTTAACATTATCGTCACGTATATTGTAACTTTATGTACACTTTAACATTATCGTCACGTATATTGTAACTTTATGTACACTTTAACATTATCGTCACGTATATTGTAACTTTATGTACAGTTTAACATTATCGTCACGTATATTGTAACTTTATGTACAGTTTAACATTATCGTCATGTATATTGTAACTTTATGTACAGTTTAACATTATCGTCATGTATATTGTAACTTTATGTACAGTTTAACATTATCGTCATGTATATTGTAACTTTATGTACACTTGAACATTATCGTCATGTATATTGTAACTTTATGTACAGTTTAACATTATCGTCATGTATATTGTAACTTTACGTACAGTTTAACATTATCGTCATGTATATTGTAACTTTACGTACAGTTTAACATTATCGTCATGTATATTGTAACTTTATGTACAGTTTAACATTATCGTCATGTATATTGTAACTTTATGTACAGTTTAACATTATCGTCATGTATATTGTAACTTTATGTACAGTTTAACATTATCGTCATGTATATTGTAACTTTATGTACACTTGAACATTATCGTCATGTATATTGTAACTTTATGTACACTTGAACATTATCGTCGTGGACAGAACATAAGACAATGAACAAGTGTTAGACATACTGACAATATCGTGGACAGAACATAAGACAACGAACAAGTGTTAGACATACTGACAATATCATTGACAGAACATAAGACAATAAACAAGTGTTAGAAACGATGAAAAATAAGAAAACAGTGTTGTTATTCATCAAGAAATCAGAGTGCGACAAATTTGGATTAAAATAAATGGATGACAGAGAATGTTGGTAAAAGGAATGGAGTAATAAGAAGAGATGGACCAATACAAATGTGGATGGATAAAATCAAATAGTAACTATCTTATAATGATGGAAAACAGAGAATATTGGGACTTATGACAGTCAATCTGATTCATGCAAATGACAGAGAATAATGAAGCTTATGACAGTTAACCTGCTTCCAGTACATGACAGACAATAATGGAGCTTATGACAATTAACCTGCTTCCAGTGGATGACAGAGAATAATGGAGCTTATGACAATTAACCTGCTTCCAGTAGATGATGAGAGAATAATGGAGCTTATGACAGTTAACCTGCTTCCACTAGATGGCACAGAATAATGGAGCTTATGACCTGCTTCAACAGACAACCATAGATGAGCGACAGAGAATAATGGAGCTTATGACAGTTAACCTGCTTCCAGTAAATGACAGAAAAGGAGCTATGACTTATGACAGTTATACTAACTTTCCAGTAGATGACAGAGAATAGTGGACCTTAGCAGGGGAGTAGGACGTAAGCTGAGTAGATGACACATGTTATTGGGTCTGTGAACATTATTTAGTTTTACAACATAAAATCAAAATGAAAATCTAGTTGGTTGTGATTATATTTGGATAAGTACTTTTCAGGTTAAGCAAAGCTGTTTAAAGACCCTAACAGGTTTGTTCTTCCCTAAGTTTGGAATTGAAACCACTCAACTTGGTAACAATACTTTAAATTCAGAAACGTTTCGAATTTTTATTGGTACTTTTAATATATATATATAGCATGAGCCATACTATCTTATCTATATGACTGACGTTACTAGAGCAGTCTTACTTTAAGAACAGAATCACTTGTGTTATGAGGTGTTATATTCCATATGTCAACAACAACACAAATAACCGACCTGTACAAACTAAAGACAGCTCAACGTAACAGCAACGGATTGTGAAACTGTCAGTTGAGAAGAATACAAAACTAAAATATAACAAATAATAAAACTTATGGAAGTATTACTTTGTATATTGTAACGTTTTGTAACAAATAATAAAACTTATGGAAGTTTTACTTTGTATGTTGTAACGTTTATTGTAACAAATAATAAAACTTATGGAAGTTTAACTTTGTATATTGTAACGTTTATTGGCTTCTTTCGTTAAGATTTTATTCAAATACATAACGGTCAAATTCTACTATTTTGGGGCTTCTCTTGTCAGATAAAGAAGTGTAATTTGATTGGCATTCTTACATGGCACACACTTCTCGAGCGTGTGTTGTACGTTTTACCAACAAAGGGACACAAACTTCAAACCCTATGAGTAAGTTAGCGACTGGACCACACTCATACCTAATGTATCTTAATGTTGTTAGTCTGATTGTAGGAATCCTTAAAACAAGTTCTTAGATCATTTATATTGAAAACTGTTTAATTTTCGTGTCTGATTATAAATAAACATACTTATGAGAACAAGAGTAAAACAGAAATTTTTCCCTTAAGATCAAACGAACTATGTGGACCAGAAAGTTGTCCTTGTTTTTGTTTTTTTCATGCTAAACTTAAATTGTTCTGTTTTGTTTTCTTTTTTAAAGTGTAATTATAATCAACCATTTCAGCTAATTATCTGTTTTCGCTTCTTGTTTCACCCACTTTTATTCACAATTTATTTAAAATTTGTAATCCTAGACGGTAATAAAAGTTACTTTCAATCTATAATTACACATTTACATTTTTTGGTTTGTCATACTAATCATCACAAGAACATTAACTAAACCCTATCCTGTCCTCTCTTATTGTGGTAGCAAACCTGCACGTGTAATATCTCGATTACTAAATGTGAATACCTAGCTAGTTAAAAGTAACTGAACATTTGGAAACAGTAAATTCAATGGAATACTTAATTCAATTTTACCTCTCCCAGTGCAAGAGTAAATTGTTCCGAACGTTCAAATCCACAGGTTGCGAACAACATTGATTTCTATAACATAACCATACGCTGCTAACAACTAAGTTTCCAATAGTTTCAGTAGGGTATTACTGCCTACAGAAATAAAATGTGTTTTAGTTGATTCTATTACATCGAATTGACTGAAGAAAACCACCAGTAAACCGTCAAGTACTTATCTAGGACTATACAATACAATTCTCAGACGTACGAACGTGCAGCATACGTCATTTACACTGTATACGTCATACTCAGAGCCGAATGAATCCAGGACTCATAATGTCAGGTAGGTTATGATATCCATAACAGTTGTCAAGGAGCTATTTGTTTGTTTTGTTTTCAATTTCGTGCAAAGCTACTCTAGGGCTATCTGCGCTAGCTGTCCCTAATTTAGCAATGTAAGACTAGAGGAAGGCACCTAGTCATCACCACCCACCGCCAACACTTGGGCTACTCTTTTACCAACGAATAATTGGATTGACCGTTACATTATAACGCCCCTACGGCTGAAAGGGCGAGGCATGTTTGGCGCGACAGGGGATGCGAACCCGCGACCCTCAGATTACAAGTCGCACGCGTTAACACGCTTCCAGCCATGCCTGGCCCCGGGGCTATTTGTACTTCTAACTTCATGAATAGTGACTGTTAACATGGTGGTAAAATATATTAATTAATTATATTGCATTTATTGGTGATTTTATTTCAAGAATTATAGGTAGGGATTAATACAGCAACATTATTTGTTTTATTATTATTTTATTTGAATTAACTTTAAGACCATTCAGAGGAACTTGTGATTCAGGAAGATGATGTTCTTACGATACTAGAAAGTTGAGTCAAATGAAGTATCATTAAAGAAAGTTACATGTGTTAGAGATGGGTGTAACAATAACTTTAAAAGAAAGTTACATGTATGTTGGGATAGATGTTAACAATAACTAAAGAAAGTTACATGTGTTGAGATGGGTTGTAACAATAACTGAAGAAAGTTACATGTGTTGAGATGGATAAGGGTATATAATAACTAAAAGAAAGTTACATGTATTGTAGAGATGGGTGCTTAGCAATAACTTCAAGAAAGTTACATGTGTTGAGATAGATTTCTGTTCAATAACTCTAAAAGAAATTTACATAATGTTGAGAGATGGGTGTAACAATAACCAAAGAAAGTTACATGTGTTGAGATGGGTGTAACAATAACTAGAAGAAAGTTAGATGTGTTAACTAAGAGATGGATATATGTAACTGAAAGAAAGTTACATGTGTTGAGAATGGGTGTAACAATAACCAAAGAGAGTTACATGTGTTGATTTGAGATAGAATTTATAACATGTGTAAAGCCAGATGTGTTGAGATGGATGTAACAATAACTAAAGAAAGTTACATGTGTGTTGAGATGGGTGTAACTGTAACTAAAAGAGGATTGCATGTGTTGAGATGGGTGTAACAATAACCAAAGAAAGTTTACATGTGTTTAAGACATGGGTGTAGATAATAACCAAAAGAAGAGACTAGATACTGTGTTGAGATGGAGTGCAATCAATAACTAGAAGAAAGTTACATGTATTTAGAGATGGGTGCTAACAGCCTGCTAAAGAAAGTTAAATTGTATCTTAACAATCATTGGATAAGTTTACATAACGTCTCTGTACATAAATACAAGAAAAGAGTTTGCGTCGCAACAATCTTTAAAGAAGGTAACATATGTCTTAACACATAATGAAAAAAATGGCATACGTCTTAACACAGGTTCAGCAAAATAAAAATTACTGGCCACAAAAATAAAAGCACATTACTTTTTCATTTTTCCATGAAATCATTCAGCTAGGAAGTAAAATCTATTTAGAACTGTTTTGATACATATTTGTACTACACAACATCAGTTCTGTTATCTTACCACTACGGATTTCTCACGCTCTAGATAAATATGTACAAACAGAAATAAAAAATAAAACTCGATGTTGTTCAAAACTTGAAAACAGTGCTGTTGTGTAAGATAATATGAACTTTAGTTTCCATTTATTTATAATTATACTATACTATATTAAACACTTTTAACAGTGCTGTTGTGTAAGATAATATGAACTTTAGTTTCCATGTATTTATAATTATACCTATACTATATTAAACACTGTTAACAGTGCTGCTGCTTCAGACAGAGCACATTTTTTGCCCATGTTTATGTTACGGTATGTTTAGAATGATTGCTTCTGGATGATGAAACTTGACCCAGTTTGCCATCTCGAGGGCTCCATTGAGGTGACTCGTTTTAGGTAAGGGGCGCGTGAAAGCTGACCACAGGAAATCGGTTAATTAAAAGGAAAACATATATTTATACTTTGGAATCTATGCAACCAGAAACGACCAATCTTTACGATATTCAACACGCACATAGTTTAGGATAGTTAATGATTTAGAAACATAATCGTCGCCAAGTCGCTCAGCGAGTCTGACTAGTTTATGTACTTACTTTATCAGTTCTACGAGATCTATACTTGCGGCTTGTTAATATAAAGACGACGGGAATCCAGAAATCTTCCTGGATCTGTTTTTGGATTTAGTTGACGCTAGATGACAAAACTATTCCTACTGTTCTGTCTATACAGAGAAATCATCATAGAACTTGGCAGCTGTGGTTAAGAGTTTAATATATAACACGTTAATGTTCAGTTTTCTCTCTCCTCAAGGAAGAGTTGGATACAGTAAAACCTGTGTCTTCTAAAAGTGAAAAGAACACTTTTATACAAACCACAACATTTAACTTTTCATATGTCAGTTACAAAACAAAACTAAAACTTACATGCTGCAAAACAAAACTAAAACTTACATGTTCGCCGAAAATTATAATTATTGGCTTTCTCCTGCTCTTACTCGTAGTAAGAAAATTAGAACCATCTGGGTGCTTACATTAGAAACTTCCCTTATGCGTTCAACAATTGTGGTTAAAGGAACTTCATTAGATAAACGTCTCTGGGTGATCAATCCACAAAATGACGTAATTTTAGCTAAATTACGTGTTTCCGCGAAGCTTAGGTGCACGACATATTAGAGCTAATTAGATTGTCTCCGTATGGTGACGTAAAATTTGACCAACTCCTAACATTACTTACCCCTAATTTCTCTTTGTTCCAGATGTAACTTAAGCTGGAAAAAACAACACAAGAAAAGTAAAATGAGAGAAAAAAATAGATTATACATAGTAATGGCCCCGGTAAAAATGATTTTCTTTGAGACACACTGTTTGGTACTGATAAGGCAGTGTGATTGCTATCTTTGTTTTACATACAGTTACAAAGGAGGGCATTTCTGTAAAACCGTCACTAATTCTACATTGATAGACTAAATAAAGCAATTAGACAAAGGCGACCACCACCGAATAATGAGACACATTAGTCGAATAACGGGACTTGTTACTTTTAAAACACATCCACGGCCTCAAATAATGGAACAGAAATTTCGATAGATCTTCGTCTGAGTAATTCGAGACGTTAACCACTAAGCCACGCCCGACCTAACGACCTGTTTCAAAGGTGTATCGCAAAGAAAATGTCCCTTTATCGAAACTCTAACTGTAGCGTTGTAAATCCGAAGACTGACCGCAGTCCCAGAGGGTGACTTATTAAAAGAAAAGTGTTACTTAAATTACTTTATTATAGTTACGAAAGACACAAAGTTCAACTTCTCTGTTTGGCCTCCGCTGGTACAGCGGTAAGTCTATGGATCTACAACGCTAAAATCAGCGGTTTGATCCCCGGTGAGCTCAGCAGACAGCCCGATGTGGCTTTGTTATAACAAAACACACACAGACTTCTGTTCTACACACTACAGTAAAGTTTCACTGAAAATACAAATAGCGTTTGAAGCTAAGTTTTATAAGAGTTTAGTATTGATTCGTCACACTAAACATGCTCGTCCTTTCAGTCGTGGAAGTATTATTATACAATGTTCAGTGACATTATTCGTTGGTAAAAGAGTAGCCTAAATGTTGGCGGTGGGTGGTGATGAGTAGCTGTCTTTCTCTAGCCTCACACTGCTAAATTAGGAACGGCTGGCATGGATAAACCTCGTATTACTTTGCGCGAACAAATTTGAAAACAAA
>NW_027467777.1:6519737-6559688 GCF_004210375.1 Tachypleus tridentatus | reverse complement strand
GCCGGCAAAGAGAGGAGAAACGCATCTTTTGGTTAGCTCTTTCTGATAAGTATCAGGCAGATTCAAATTTATTTCGAACAGTTTTAAACGTTTCCCAGACATGTGGCCAACCGGTAAATCATTCTTGATGACACGAAATGGATTAACCTCGTCAGGGTTACGTCCGACAGACGGCTTCTTGCCAGTCAGAGTACCAAAACAAACATGATTAAACCTCCGTCTAAATGTTTGCAAATAACGTTGGTAACAACAATTTCTTCATCTTGAGAATGAAGAGCAGTTTATTGAAAGGCACAATAGTTTTGTTGAAGCGATAAGATTCAGAGATGTAATAAATTTACTCATTTTAAAGTCGTAAATGAAGAATAGCATATTTTTTATAAATGAAGTCAATGTTTTTAGATTATCTTTTTTTTTTAAAAAAAAACTCGTAAAGCTGTAGCTAAAAACATTATTTATTTCATTTTGAAATGAAATTTTAATTGGGGTTTGCTCATTCTGTTTAAAAAATGGGGTAACAACAATGTTACTAGTATTTACGATATCCTGAACAATACTTTATACACACGTGGAATAAACGCCCCCAAATTAGAGACTGCTGTAATTCAGGCATACTGACCAGAGGAAAGGCAGTGAGGCACTTTCTGTCACATTGTCTGTTTCAAGTCGAATGATTAACCACAGTTCTAATCTTTACAACAGTAAGTTAGAAATTATCTAGAACCAAGCAGACTGTGTTTCTAATAACAGCCTGCAGATCAGACAAGTAAAGCTTAAACTGAAGAAAGAGACTTCTCTCAGGACAAAATTAGCTTAGAAAAATTTACGAAAATCAATACAGTCAAGGACTTTGTAAAAGAGACTAAAAACCGATTTGTTATTAAACAGCATGTAGAAATAAGAATGTTGAGAACCAGCGGGTTAAATTTAAATATATAACAAAATAAAGATAGTGAGAAATAAAGTAGTGAAAGTTAAAAACAAAATCTAGAAGAATAACAAGGAAATATGTGGACGAAATTAGACAACTTTCCAAAGGGAAGAAAATATAAAGAAGGTGGTAAGGAAATCAAGATCTCTGTGTGATGATCTGACAAGAATTGTGTGAAGTATTAAAGATGAAAGTCAATACACAACACGCATGAATGCGCGAAGAATATAGCTAAAAGCTACTCTGTCTCCTGGTGAAAAGTAGTTAGTTAAACCTTGCCATATCCTGGGTTCATAAAGTCGAGACTAACGAACTTCGGTTCTAATGGCACAGTGGACAAAAATTAACCCATTTCATCTTGATGAAATGTCAGTTCGTCGCAGTTAACCCACAACTAACTATGAACTGTGTCCGCAAAGACATAACAGAACGAAGAAGTCTTCAAATCCCAAAACCATCCGAAAATAAGACCAAAGCTAGTGAGCCACATCTTTTTTTTCTTCTTTTGCGGAACCTCTAAAGACGATATTAAAGACAAGTGGACGAAATATTTGAGAACATTGCGTAACGATGTCAGGAGGAGGGCCAAACCCTGGTAATATAACCGTATTATACGAAATGTGGTCAACACACTAACTTTGTTGATTATAACACATCAACAATATGAATTCGGAATATTCACAGCGACACTGAGATGAACTTTGGTCCACTTCATATCTCTCTATCATTTATACCTGTTAAAATTTTAACGTGAGTGTGTAATAAAACAGAGTTCTGAAAAAGTTGTGCAAAAAGAAACTAACTGAATTACTAGTAGTTTAAAACGAGAAAGAAACACGCCTAAAAAAACTTAAAAAACATACCATCACAACTCCACTCTTCTAGACTTTTATAGATACAAAATTTTTTGTGGATAAAACTCCAATTGTAGAGTTTTATTGTTGAAAAGCAGATTATTTGCAGTTTCTTCTTCGCGCAAGTGAGTCTCTGACGTTTCGTGGTATTCAGGATAATTTTGAACGTATAGAGATTCAAGTAATAGTGTTTTATTATTGAAAACAGTTATACACCTGGATAACAGTAGTAACCGCGTTAATAATGTATTAATATGAATCAGAGTAAAATAACAGTTCAAAGAAAGTTTTCAACAGAAATAAATAAAATAGTTTGACAGCATTGTATATAATATTATTAATACTGTCATTGCCAATATATTGGAAGAAAACAAACGTCTGGTGTTTATTTACCGGGTCTTTGCTACCATATTTTAGTCAATATATATATTATACATTTTGGTCCAGTTTAAGTTAAATTTATGGGTTGGCTGACGTAGTGAAAGTTTTTCTTACTGCTCGGAAACTTTTGTTTAATCCTGAATATACAGATTAGATTAGTGTAAAGCTCATATACGTTTTGAAACACATTTTTAAAAACTACTTATGAGCAAAATTACTTATGGATTTCACGAGTTTCTTGACCAGGAGGCCTCTCATAAGACATGAGATACACACAAAAAATGACATAAACATTAAAATCGCCATACTGTTACTTCTTAGATCCTTTATATATAGGCCCGGTATGGCCAGGTGGGTTAAGACTTCAACTCGTAATCTGAGGGTCGCGGGTTCGAATTCCCGTCGCACCAAACATTCTCGCCCTTTCAGCTGTGGGAACATTATAAAGTGTGCGATAAATCTCACAATTCGTTGGTAAAAGAGTAGCTCAAGAGTTGGCGGTGGGCAGTGATGACTAGCTGCCTACCTTCTAGTCTCACACTGCTAAATTAGGGACGGCTAGCACTGATAGCCCTCGAGAAGCTTTGCGCGAAATTCAAAACAAACAAACAAACTTCGTATACATATATATCACAATATAAAAAAAATTTCGTGCAGGTTTTCCTAGTTCAGTTCTTTACAAATAGTTTGTTAAATGACAAAAACATAAACCAACAGCGGTAGTGAACGGGACATAAACAAGTTAATAATTTAAAGGTGAATATATTCCCCTGGTTCAAACTTGGGATTCATTAAAAGTTGCAAGGATTATAGACTCCGACCTGTGTAGTCTGTAATAACTTTTACAATTATGTATGTGTGGTAGGTAGTTTTCCTAGTAATATAAGAACTGTGATAATAAAGGACACCATCGGACAGAACAAACGTACAGAATCTTGGGTGAAGAGCATGTACTTCCACATGACAACGGTGTATCATCAGGTGCCAATCTATAATTATCTAGCACACCAAAATTCTGTCCTATCACGAACTGCTGTTATTATAAACCTAAAAAAACCGCTAAACTAATTACTATAATATAGCAAGCACATAACCTTCAGTCAAGAACTATATCTCAGCAATATCTAAGTATATTGAAATACCCACTAAAATGTGGCAGTACTGTAATTATTTCTTTGTGTTGGAGCCCCAAATAATGGGTATTCTAAACCAGATCCACATTATATGTTGTGAAATAGATAGATTTTGTTTTAGCCTAAATTAAATGTTGACTCATTTTGATTGAATCATAGTTCTTTAGAAAGACAGTTTACACAAAATTACACAATGTGCTATATAGGCTCTGAGGAACTGTACCCTCTTTTGCGTTGTAAGTAAAAAACTACAACTGACCAACTTAGGACGTTAATTAAAAAAGTGATAACAGAAAGTTTTATTACTATAAGTGATGATCTCAGAGTTGTCTTATTACTATTAACGACGATCTCAGAGTTGTCTTATTACTATTAACGACGATCTCAGAGAGTTGTCTTATTACTATTAACGACAGTCTCAGAGAGTATGTCTTGTTACTATTAACGACGATCTCAGAGAGTTATTCTATTACTATTAACGACGATCTAGAGGATTGTCTTATTACTATTAATAACGATCTCAGAGAGTTGTCACTACTACTAATGATGATGATCTCAGAGGATTTGTCTTATTACTCATGAGTGATCATCACAGAAAGTTGTCTTATTATTATCAAAAGATTACCTCAGAGAGTTATATTATGACAAATAATGATGATCTCAGAGAGTTGTCTTATTACTACTAATGATGATCTCAGAGAGTAACTGCTTATTACTATAAATGATGAACTCTCAGAGATGTCTTACACTAATAGTGATGAACTCAGACGGTTGTCTGCCTTATTATCAAGAGATGATCTCTGAGAGTTGTCTTGCTACTATTGGTGATTATTCTAAGAAAATTGTCTTATTACTATTGTTGATGATCTCAGAGAAGTTGTCTTGTGACTATTTAGTGGATGATCTCAGAAAGTTGAATTATTACTATTAGTGATGATCTGATACAGTTGTCATAGCTTTACAACTAATGATGATCTCAAAGATATGTCTAATTATTATTAGTAATTATCTCAGAGAGGTGTCTTATCACAACTAATGATGATCTCAGAGAGTTATCTTATTACTATTAGTGATGATCTCAAAGAGTTGTCTTATTACTATTAGTAATGATCTCAGAGAAAGTTGTCTTACTACTACTAGTGATGATCTCAGAGAGTTGTCTTATTAATATTCAGTTATGATCTCAGGGATCTGTCTTGTTACTCACTGATGATGATCTCAGAGAGTTGTTTTGTTGTTATCAAAGATGATCTCAGAGAATTTGTCTTGTTACTATTAGTGATGATGATCAGAGGGTTGTCTTATTATTATCAAAGATGATCTGATAGGAGTTGTGTCTCATTACTATTAAATTGATGATCTCAGGGAGTCTGTGCTATTACTAATGCTGATGATCTAAGAGGTGTTCACAGTGACTGTTAGGTGATGATCTCAGAAAGTTGTCTTAATACAACTAATGATGATCTCACAGCAATGTCTTCATTACTATTAGGTCATGATCTAAGAGAGTTTTCTTATTACAAATAATGATGATCTCAGAGAGTTTATCTCTTTTACTATTAACTACGACCTAAGACGGTTGTCTTGTATTATTGTCAAAGATGATCTCAGTAGGTTGTCTCATTAAGTAATAGTCACGATCTCAGAAAGTTGATTTGTTACTACTAATGATAATCTCAGAGATTTGTCTTATTACTGCTAATGATGATCTCAGAAAGTTGTCTTATTACCATTAGTGTTGATCTTAGAGAGTTCTCTCATTACTATTAATGATGATCTCAGAGACTTGTCTTTATTATTATCAAAGAGATGATCTCAGAGAGTTTTCTAATTACACTTTTAGTGATGATTTCAAAGAGTTGTCTTATTACTATTAGTGATAATCTCAGAGAGTTGTATTATTACTACTAACAATGATCTCAGAAAGGATTTGTCTTATTACTATACTGGTGATGATCTCACAAATTTGTTTTATTACTACTAATAACGATCTCTCAGGGTTGTTTTTTTTACTACTGGTGATGATTTCAGAGAATTGCTTGTATTGCAAAAAAAAATGATTTCAGAGAGTTGTCTTATTACAATTGAGTGATGATCTCAGAGACTTGTCTTATTACATTTAGTGATGATCTCAGAGACTTGTCTTATTACTATTAATGATGATCTCAGATGGTTGTCTTATTACTATCAGTGATGATCTCAGAAAGTTGTTTTATTACTACTAATAATGATCTCAGAGAGTTGTCTTATTACTAATAGTGATCTCAGAGATTTGTCTTATTACTACTAATGATGATCTCAGAGAGTATACTTATAATTATAAGTGATGATCTCAGAGAGTTGTCTTATTACTATTAGTGATGATCTCAGAGAGTTGTCTTATTACTAATAATGATGATCTCAGAGAGTTGTCTAGTGACTATTAGTGATGATCTCAGAAAGTTGTCTTAATACAACTAATGATGATCTCACAGAAATGTCTAATTACTATGGTCATGATCTCAGAGAGTTGTCTTATTACAACTAATGATGATCTCAGAAGGTATACTTATTACTATTGAGTGATGATCTCACAGAGTTGTCTTATTACTAATAATGATGATCTCAGAGAGTTGTCTAGTGACTATTAGTGATGATCTCAGAAGAATGTTGTCTTAATACAACTAATGATGATCTCACAGAAATGTCTAATTACTAATGAGTCATGATCTCAGAGAGTTGTCTTATTACAACTAATGATGATCTCAGAAGGTATACTTATTACTATATAAGTGATGATCTCAGAGGAGTTGTTTTATTACTTATTGGTTGATCATCTCAGAGAGTTGTGTTTGTGACTATTAGTGATGATCTCTGTTGTGACTATTAGTGATAATTTCAGAGAGTTGTCTTATTACGATTGGTGATGATCTCAGAGTTGTCTTATTACTACAAATAATGATCTAAGAGAGTTGTCATATTACGATTAGTGATGATCTCAGAGACTTGTCTTATTAATAACAGTGATGATGATCTCAAAGATTTGTCTCCATTACTACTAACGATGCTCTTTGAGAGTTGTCTTATTACTATTACTGATGATTTGAGAGAGTTCTCTTATTACTACTACTAATGATGATCTCAGAGAAATGTTTAATTATTATTAGCGATTATCTCAGAGGGTGTCTTATTACAACTAATGATGATCTCAAAGAATTATCTTATTACTATTAGTGATCATCTCAAAGAGTTGTATTATGAACTACTAATGATGATCTCAGAAAGTTGTCTTATTACTACTAGTGATAATCTGCAGAGTTGTCTTTTTACTACTGGTGATGATCTCAGATAGTTGTCTTGTTACTACTAATAATGATCTCAGAGAGTTGTCTTATTACTATGTAGTAATAATCTCAGAGAGTTGTCTTATTACAACTAATAATGATCTCAGATAGTTGTCTTGTGACTGTTAGTGATGATCTAAGAAAGTTGAATTATTACTATTAGTGATGATCTCAGGGAGTTGTCTTAAATATACTAATGATGATCTCAGAGAAATGTCCAATTATTTTTTAGTAATGATCTCAGAGATTTGTCTTATTACTACTAATAATGATCTCAGAAAAGTATACTTATTACTATTAGTGATGATCTCAGAGTTCTCTTATTACTACTAATGATGATCTCAGAGTTGTCTTGTGACTATCAATGATGATTTTAGAGAGTTGTCTTATTATATGTAGTGATGATCTCAGGGGAGTTGTCTTATACTACTAATGATGATCTCAGAGAGTATACTTATTATTATGAGGGATGATCTCGGAGAGTTATCTTATTACTATTAGTGATAATCTCAGAGGATTTGTCCTATTACTACTAATGATGATCTCAGAGAGTATACTTATTATATAGGGATGATCTCGAGAGTTGTCTTATTACTACTGGTGATGATCTCAGAGTATACTTATTACTATAAGTGATGAACTCAGAAGATATCTTATTATTAATAGTGATGATTTCAGAGAGTTCTCTTATTATTATCAAAGATGATCTCAGAGAATTGTCTTATTACTACTAATGATGATCTCAGAGAGTTGTCTTATTATTATCAAAGATGATCTCAGAGAATTGTCATATTACTATTAGTGATGATCTCAGAGAGATTGTCTTATTATTATCAAAGATGATCTGATATAGTTGTCTCATTACTATCGGTGATGATCTGAGAGAGATTGTCTTATACTATTAGTGATGATCTCAGAGATTTGTCTTATTACTACTAATGATGATCTCAGAGAGTATACTTATTATTATAAGTGATGATCTCAGAGTTGTCTTATTACTACTAATGATGATCTCACAGAAATGTCCTAATTACTGATTAGTCATGATCTCAGAGAGTTGTCTCATTACAACTAATGATGATCTTAGAGACTTATCTTATTACTAATAACTACGAGCTAAGAGAGTTTTCTTATTATTATCAAAGATGATCTCAGAGTTATCTTATTACTATTAACTACGATCTAAGAGTTGTCTTATTATTATCAAAGATGATCTCAGAGGGGTTGTCTTATTACTAATAGTCATGATCTCAGAAACTTGTTTGTACTACTAATGATAATCTCAGGAATTTGTCTTATTACTACTAATGGTGATCTCAGAGTTGTCTTATTACCATTAGTGATGATCTTAGAGAGTTCTCTCATTACTATTAATGATGATCTCAGAGACTTGTCTTATTATTATTATCAAAGATGATCTCAGAGAGTTGTCTAATTACTTTTAGTGATGATTTCAAAGTTGTCTTATTACTATTAGTGATGATCTCAGATAGTTGTCTTATTACTATTAGTTATGATCTCAGAGAGTTGTCTTGTTACGATTAGTGATGATTTGAGAGAGTTCTCTTATTACTACTAAAGATGATCTCGGAGAAATGTCTAATTATTATTAGTAATGATCTCAGAGAGTTCTTTTTTTACAACTAATGATGATCTCAGAGAGTTGTCTTGTGACTATTAGGGATATTCTCAGAAAGTTGAATTATTACTATTAGTGATGATCTCAGGGAGTTGTCTTGTTACTACTAATGATGATCTTATTGAAATGTTTAATTATTATTGGCAATTATCTCAGAGGGTGTCTTATTACAACTAATGATGATCTCAGAGAGTTATCTTATTACTATGGTGATCATCTCAAAGAGTTGTCTTATTACTATTAGTGATGATCTCAGAGAGTTCTTTATTACTATTAGTGATTATCTCAGAGTTGTGTCTTGTACTACTAATGATGATCTCAGAGAGTATTCTTATTACTATTAGTGATGATCTCAGAGACTTGTCTTATTACTACTAACGATGATCTAAAGAGTTGTATTATAACTACTAATGATGATCTCAGAGAGTTGTCTTATTACTATTAGTGATGATCACAGAGAGTTGTCTTTTACTACTGGTGATGATCTCAAGGAGTTGTCTTATTACCACTGTAATGATCTCAGAGAGTTGTCTTGTGACTATTGGTGATGATCTAAGAAAGTTGAATTATTACTATTAGTGATGATCTCAGGAGTTGTCTTAAATATACTAATGATGATCTCAGAGAAATGTCTAGTTATTATTGGTAATGATCTCAGAGAAATGTCTAATTATTATTAGTAATGATCTCAGAGAGTTATCTTATTACTATTAGTGATCATCTCAAAGAGTTGTCTTATTACTATTAGTGATGATCTCAGAGAGTTGTCTTATTAATATTAATTATGATCTCAGAGATTTGTCTTATTACTACTAATAATGATCTCAGAAAGTATACTTATTACCATTAGTGATGATCTCAGAGTTATCTTATTACTACTAATGATGATCTCAGAGAGTTGTCTGTGACTATCAATGATGATTTCAGAGTTGTCTTATTATTATCAAAGATGATCTCAGAGAATTGTCTTATTACTATTAGTGATGATCTCAGATAGTTGTCTTATTACTATTAGTGATGATCTCAGAGATTTGTCTTATTACTACTAATGATGATCTCAGAGTATACTTATTATTATAAGTGATGATCTCAAAGACTTGTCTTATTGGTAACAGTGATGATCTCAGAGATTTGTCTCATTACTACTAACGATGCTCTCTGAGAGTTGTCTTATTACTATTAGTGATGATTTGAGAGTTCTCTTATTCTACCAAAGATGATCTCGGAGAAATGTCTAATTATTATTAGTAATGATCTCAGAGTTCTTTTTTTACAACTAATGATGATCTCAGAGTTGTCTTGTGACTATTAGTGATATTCTCAGAAGGTTGAATTATTACTATTAGTGATGATCTCAGAGGAGTCGTCTTATTACTACTAATGATGATCTCAGAGAAATGTTTAATTATTATTAGCAAATTATCTCAGAGAGGTGTCTTATTATAAATAATGATGATCTCAGAGAGTTATCTTATTACTATTAGTGATCATCTCAAAGAGTTGTCTTATCTACTATTAGTGATGATCTCAGAGAGTTCTTTATTACTATTAGTGATGATCTTAGAGAGTTGTCTTATTACTACTAATGATGATCTCAGAGAGTATACTTATTATTATAAGGGATGATCTCGGAGAGTTGTCTTATTACTATTAGTGATGATGTCAGAGAGTTGTCTTGTGACTATCAATGATGATTTCAGAGAGTTGTCTTATTACCACTAATAATGATCTCAGAGAGTTGTCTTATTACTATGAGTAATAATCTCAGAGAGTTGTCTTATTACAACTAATGATGATCTCAGATAGTTGTCTTGTGACTATTAGTGATGATCTAAGAAAGTTGAATTATTACTCTTAGTGATGATCTCAGTGAGTTGTTTTAAATATACTAATGATGATCTCAGAGAGTTGTCTTGTGACTATCAATGATGATTTCAGAGTTTGTCTTATTATTATCAAAGATGATCTCAGAGAATTGTCTTATTACTATTAGTGATGATCTCAGAGAGTTGTCTTATTATTATTAAAGATTATCTGATATTGTTGTCTCATTACTATTAGTGATGATCTCAGAGAGTTGTCTTATTACTATTAGTGATGATCTCAGAGATTTGTCTTATTACTGCTAATGATGATCTCAGAGAGTATACTTATTTTTATAAGTGATGATCTCAAAGACTTGTCTTATTGGTAACAGTGATGATCTCAGAGATTTGTCTCATTACTACTAACGATGCTCTCTGAGAGTTGTCTTATTACTATTAGTGATGATTTGAGAGAGTTCTCTTATTCTACTAAAGATGATCTCGAAGAAATGTCTAATTATTATTAGTAATGATCTCAGAGAGTTCTTTTTTGCAACTAATGATGATCTCAGAGAGTTGTCTTGTGACTATTAGTGATATTCTCAGAAAGTTGAATTATTACTATTAGTGATGATCTCAGGGAGTCGTCTTATTACTACTCTAATGATGATCTCAGAGAAATGTTTAATTATTATTAGCAATTATCTCAGAGAGGTGTCTTATTATAAATAATGATGATCTCAGAGAGTTATCTTATTACTATTAGTGATCATCTCAAAGAGTTGTCTTATTACTATTAGTGATGATCTCAGAGAAAGTTCTTTATTACTATTAGTGATGATCTCAGAGAGTTGTCTTATTACTACTAATGATGATCTCAGAGGTATACTTATTATTATAAGGGATGATCTCGGAGAGTTGTCTTATTACTATTAGTGATAATCTCAGAGAGTTGTCTTTTTACTACTGGTGATGATCTCAGAGTTGTCTTATTACCACTAATAATGATCTCAGAGAGTTGTCTTATTACTATTAGTAATAATCTCAGAGAGTTCTATTATTACTATGTAATGATGATCTCAGTGAGTTTTCTTATTATTATCAAAGATTATTTTAGAGGGTTGTCTTATTACTATTAATGATGATCTCAGAGAATTGTTTTATTACTACTAATGATGATTGACGAGAGTTGTCTTATTATTATTGTTATGTGATGATCTCAGAGAGTTGTCTTATTAATATTGGTGGTGATCTCAGAGAGTTGTCTTGTGACTATTAGTGATGATCTCAGAGAGTTGTATTATTATTATAAACCATGATCTCAGAGAGTTGTTTTCTTACTATTAGTGATGATCTCAAAGAGTTTTCTTTTTACTATTAGTGATGATCTCAGGGATTTGTCTTATTACTACTAATGATGATCTCAGAGAAATGTCTAATTACTATTAGTAATGATCTCAGAGAGTTATCTTATTACTATTAACTACGATCTAAGTGAGTTGTCTTATTATTATCAAAGATGATCTCAGAGGGTTGTCTTATTAGTAACACTGATGATGTCAGAAAGTTGTTTTATTAGTAACAGTGATGATCTCAGAAAGTTGTCTTATTAGTAACAGTGATGATCTCAGAGATTTGTCTTATTACTATTAACTACGATCAAAGAGAGTTGTCTTATTATTATTAAATATAATTTCAGACGGTTGTTTTATTACTAATAGTGATGATCTCAGAAATTTGTTTTATTACTACTAATAATGATCTCAGAGAGTTGTCTTATTACTATTAGTGATGATCTCAGAGATTTGTCTTATTACTACTAATGATGATCTCAGAGAGTATACTTATAATTATAAGTGATGATCTCAGAGAGTTGTCTTATTACTATTAGTGATGATCTCAGAGTTGTCTTATTACTAATAATGATGATCTCAGAAAGTTGTCTAGTGACTATTAGTGATGATCTCAGAAAGTTGTCTTAATACAACTAATGATGATCTCACAGAAATGTCTAATTACTATTAGTGATGATCTCAGAGAGTTGTCTTATTACAACTAATGATGATCTCAGAAGGTATACTTATTACTGTTAGTGATGATCTCACAGAGTTGTCTTATTACTAATAATGATGATCTCAGAGAGTTGTCTAGTGACTGTTAGTGATGATCTCAGAAAGTTGTCTTACAACAAACCAATGATGATCTCACAGAAATGTCTAATTACTATTAGTCATGATCTCAGAGAGTTGTCTTATTACAACCAATGATGATCTCAGAAGGTATACTTATTACTATTAGTGATGATCTCACAGAGTTGTCTTATTACTAATAATGATGATCTCAGAGAGTTGTCTAGTGACTATTAGTGATGATCTCAGAAAGTTGTCTTAATACAACTAATGATGATCTCACAGAAATGTCTAATTACTATTAGTCATGATCTCAGAGAGTTGTCTTATTACAACTAATGATGATCTCAGAAGGTATACTTATTACTATAAGTGATGATCTCAGAGAGTTGTTTTATTATTATTAGTGATCATCTCAGAGAGTTGTGTTGTGACTATTAGTGATGATCTCTGTTGTGACTATTAGTGATAATTTCAGAGAGTTGTCTTATTACGATTAGTGATGATCTCAGAGAGTTGTCTTACTACTACAAATAATGATCTAAGAGAGTTGTCATATTACGATTAGTGATGATCTCAGAGACTTGTCTTATTAATAACAGTGATGATCTCAAAGATTTGTCTCATTACTACTAACGATGCTCTTTGAGAGTTGTCTTATTACTATTACTGATGATTTGAGAGAGTTCTCTTATTACTACTAATGATGATCTCAGAGAAATGTTTAATTATTATTAGCAATTATCTCAGAGAGGTGTCTTATTACAACTAATGATGATCTCAAAGAATTATCTTATTACTATTAGTGATCATCTCAAAGAGTTGTATTATAACTACTAATGATGATCTCAGAAAGTTGTCTTATTACTATTAGTGATGATCACAGAGAGTTGTCTTTTTTACTACTGGTGATGATCTCAGATAGTTGTCTTGTTACTACTAATAATGATCTCAGAGAGTTGTCTTATTACTATTAGTAATAATCTCAGAGAGTTGTCTTATTACAACTAATAATGATCTCAGATAGTTGTCTTGTGACTATTAGTGATGATCTAAGAAAGTTGAATTATTACTATTAGTGATGATCTCAGGAGTTGTCTTAAATATACTAATGATGATCTCAGAGAAATGTCCAATTATTTTTAGTAATGATCTCAGAGATTTGTCTTATTACTACTAATAATGATCTCAGAAAGTATACTTATTACTATTAGTGATGATCTCAGAGAGTTCTCTTATTACTACTAATGATGATCTCAGAGAGTTGTCTTGTGACTATCAATGATGATTTTAGAGAGTTGTCTTATTACTATTAGTGATGATCTCAGGAGTTGTCTTAATACTACTAATGATGATCTCAGAGAGTATACTTATTATTATGAGGGATGATCTCGGAGAGTTATCTTATTACTATTAGTGATAATCTCAGAGAGTTGTCCCATTACTACTAATGATGATCTCAGAGAGTATACTTATTATATAGGGATGATCTCGAGAGTTGTCTTATTACTACTGGTGATGATCTCAGAGAGTATACTTATTACTATAAGTGATGAACTCAGAAAGATATCTTATTATTAATAGTGATGATTTCAGAGAGTTCTCTTATTATTATCAAAGATGATCTCAGAGAATTGTCTTATACTACTAATGATGATCTCAGAGAGTTGTCTTATTATTATCAAAGATGATCTCAGAGAATTGTCATATTACTATTAGTGATGATCTCAGAGAGTTGTCTTATTATTATCAAAGATGATCTGATATAGTTGTCTCATTACTATCAGGTGATGATCTGAGAGAGTTGTCTTATTACTACTAGTGATGATCTCAGAGATTTGTCTTATTACTACTAATGATGATCTCAGAGAGTATACTTATTATTATAAGTGATGATCTCAGAGAGTTGTCTTATTACTACTAATGATGATCTCACAGAAATGTCTAATTACTATTAGTCATGATCTCAGAGAGTTGTCTCATTACAACTAATGATGATCTCAGAGACTTATCTTATTACTATTAACTACGAGCTAAGAGAGTTTCTTATTATTATCAAAGATGATCTCAGAGAGTTATCTTATTACTATTAACTACGATCTAAGAGAGTTGTCTTATTATTATCAAAGATGATCTCAGAGGGTTGTCTTATTACTAATAGTCATGATCTCAGAAACTTGTTTTATTACTACTAATGATAATCTCAGAGATTTGTCTTATTACTACTAATGGTGATCTCAGAGAGTTGTCTTATTACCATTAGTGATGATCTTAGAGAGTTCTCTCATTACTATTAATGATGATCTCAGAGACTTGTCTTATTATTATCAAAGATGATCTCAGAGAGTTGTCTAATTACTTTTAGTGATGATTTCAAAGAGTTGTCTTATTACTATTAGTGATGATCTCAGATAGTTGTCTTATTACTATTAGTTATGATCTCAGAGAGTTGTCTTATTACGATTAGTGATGATTTGAGAGAGTTCTCTTATTACTACTAAAGATGATCTCGGAGAAATGTCTAATTATTATTAGTAATGATCTCAGAGAGTTCTTTTTACAACTAATGATGATCTCAGAGAGTTGTCTTGTGACTATTAGGGATATTCTCAGAAAGTTGAATTATTACTATTAGTGATGATCTCAGTGGAGTTGTCTTATTACTACTAATGATGATCTTATTGAAATGTTTAATTATTATTGGCAATTATCTCAGAGAGGTGTCTTATTACAACTAATGATGATCTCAGAGAGTTATCTTATTACTATTAGTGATCATCTCAAAGAGTTGTCTTATTACTATTAGTGATGATCTCAGAGAGTTCTTTATTACTATTAGTGATTATCTCAGAGAGTTGTCTTATTACTACTAATGATGATCTCAGAGAGTATTCTTATTACTATTAGTGATGATCTCAGAGACTTGTCTTATTACTACTAACGATGATCTAAAAGAGTTGTATTATAACTACTAATGATGATCTCAGAGAGTTGTCTTATTACTATTAGTGATGATCACAGAGAGTTGTCTTTTACTACTGGTGATGATCTCAAAGAGTTGTCTTATTACCACTAATGATGATCTCAGAGAGTTTGTCTTGTGACTATGGTGATGATCTAAGAAAGTTGAATTATTACTATTAGTGATGATCTCAGGAGTTGTCTTAAATATACTAATGATGATCTCAGAGAAATGTCTAATTATTATTAGTAATGATCTCAGAGAAATGTCTAATTATTATTAGTAATGATCTCAGAGAGTTATCTTATTACTATTAGTGATCATCTCAAAGAGTTGTCTTATTACTATTAGTGATGATCTCAGAGAGTTGTCTTATTAATATTAATTATGATCTCAGAGATTTGTCTTATTACTACTAATAATGATCTCAGAAAGTATACTTATTACTATTAGTGATGATCTCAGAGAGTTCTCTTATTACTACTAATGATGATCTCAGAGAGTTGTCTTGTGACTATCAATGATGATTTCAGAGAGTTGTCTTATTATTATCAAAGATGATCTCAGAGAATTGTCTTATTACTATTAGTGATGATCTCAGATAGTTGTCTTATTACTATTAGTGATGATCTCAGAGATTTGTCTTATTACTACTAATGATGATCTCAGAGAGTATACTTATTATTATAAGTGATGATCTCAGAGAGTTGTCTTATTACTACTAATGATGATCTCACAGAAATGTCTAATTACTATTAGTCATGATCTCAGAGAGTTGTCTTATTACAACTAATGATGATCTCAGAAGGTATACTTATTACTATAAGTGATGATCTCAGAGAGTTGTTTTATTATTATTAGTGATCATCTCAGAGAGTTGTGTTGTGACTATTAGTGATGATCTCTGTTGTGACTATTAGTGATAATTTCAGAGAGTTGTCTTATTACGATTGGTGATGATCTCAGAGAGTTGTCTTATTACTACAAATAATGATCTAAGAGAGTTGTCATATTACGATTAGTGATGATCTCAGAGACTTGTCTTATTAATAACAGTGATGATCTCAAAGATTTGTCTCATTACTACTAACGATGCTCTTTGAGAGTTGTCTTATTACTATTACTGATGATTTGAGAGAGTTCTCTTATTACTACTAATGATGATCTCAGAGAAATGTTTAATTATTATTAGCAATTATCTCAGAGAGTGTCTTATTACAACTAATGATGATCTCAAAGAATTATCTTATACTATTGTGATCATCTCAAAGAGTTGTATTATAACTACTAATGATGATCTCAGAAAGTTGTCTTATTACTATTAGTGATGATCACAGAGAGTTGTCTTATTACTATTAGTAATAATCTCAGAGAGTTGTCTTATTACAACTAATAATGATCTCAGATAGTTGTCTTGTGACTATTAGTGATGATCTAAGAAAAGTTGAATTATTACTATTAGTGATGATCTCAGGGAGTTGTCTTAAATATACTAATGATGATCTCAGAGAAATGTCCAATTATTTTTAGTAATGATCTCAGAGATTTGTCTTATTACTACTAATAATGATCTCAGAAAGTATACTTATTACTATTAGTGATGATCTCAGAGAGTTCTCTTATTACTACTAATGATGATCTCAGAGAGTTGTCTTGTGACTATCAATGATGATTTTAGAGAGTTGTCTTATTACTATTAGTGATGATCTCAGGGAGTTGTCTTAATACTACTAATGATGATCTCAGAGAGTATACTTATTATGAGGGATGATCTCGGAGAGTTATCTTATTACTATTAGTGATAATCTCAGAGAGTTGTCCTATTACTACTAATGATGATCTCAGAGAGTATACTTATTATATAGGGATGATCTCGGAGAGTTGTCTTATTACTACTGGTGATGATCTCAGAGAGTATACTTATTACTATAAGTGATGAACTCAGAAAGATATCTTATTATTAATAGTGATGATTTCAGAGAGTTCTCTTATTATTATCAAAGATGATCTCAGAGAATTGTCTTATTACTACTAATGATGATCTCAGAGAGTTGTCTTATTATTATCAAAGATGATCTCAGAGAATTGTCATATTACTATTAGTGATGATCTCAGAGAGTTGTCTTATTATTATCAAAGATGATCTGATAGAAGTTGTCTCATTACTATCAGTGATGATCTGAGAGAGTTGTCTTATTACTATTAGTGATGATCTCAGAGATTTGTCTTATTACTACTAATGATGATCTCAGAGAGTATTATTATTATAAGTGATGATCTCAGAGAGTTGTCTTATTACTATTAGTGATGATCTCAGAGAGTTGTCTTATTACTACTAATGATGATCTCACAGAAATGTCTAATTACTATTAGTCATGATCTCAGAGAGTTGTCTCATTACAACTAATGATGATCTCAGAGACATATCTTATTACTATTAACTACGAGCTAAGAGAGTTTTCTTATTATTATCAAAGATGATCTCAGAGTTATCTTATTACTATTAACTACGATCTAAGAGGTTGTCTTATTATTATCAAAGATGATCTCAGAGGGTTGTCTTATTACTAATAGTCATGATCTCAGAAACTTGTTTTATTACTACTAATGATAATCTCAGAGATTTGTCTTATTACTACTAATGGTGATCTCAGAGTTGTCTTATTACCATTAGTGATGATCTTAGAGAGTTCTCTCATTACTATTAATGATGATCTCAGAGACTTGTCTTATTATTATCAAAGATGATCTCAGAGAGTTGTCTAATTACTTTTAGTGATGATTTCAAAGAGTTGTCTTATTACTATTAGTGATGATCTCAGATAGTTGTCTTATTACTATTAGTTATGATCTCAGAGAGTTGTCTTATTACGATTAGTGATGATTTGAGAGAGTTCTCTTATTACTACTAAAGATGATCTCGGAGAAATGTCTAATTATTATTAGTAATGATCTCAGAGTTCTTTTTTTACAACTAATGATGATCTCAGAGAGTTGTCTTGTGACTATTAGGGATATTCTCAGAAAGTTGAATTATTACTATTAGTGATGATCTCAGGGAGTTGTCTTATTACTACTAATGATGATCTTATTGAAATGTTTAATTATTATTGGCAATTATCTCAGAGAGGTGTCTTATTACAA
Source organism: Tachypleus tridentatus (assembly GCF_004210375.1). Taxonomy (NCBI): domain Eukaryota; kingdom Metazoa; phylum Arthropoda; class Merostomata; order Xiphosura; family Limulidae; genus Tachypleus; species Tachypleus tridentatus. The sequence goes on along the minus strand of NW_027467777.1, from coordinate 6,541,387 downwards.
CTAATGATGATCTCAGAGAGTTATCTTATTACTATTAGTGATCATCTCAAAGAGTTGTCTTATTACTATTAGTGATGATCTCAGAGTTCTTTATTATTACTATTAGTGATTATCTCAGAGAGTTGTCTTATTACTACTAATGATGATCTCAGAGAGTATTCTTATTACTATTAGTGATGATCTCAGAGACTTGTCTTATTACTACTAACGATGATCTAAAAGAGTTGTATTATAACTACTAATGATGATCTCAGAGAGTTGTCTTATTACTATTAGTGATGATCACAGAGAGTTGTCTTTTACTACTGGTGATGATCTCAAAGAGTTGTCTTATTACCACTAATAATGATCTCAGAGAGTTGTCTTGTGACTATTAGTGATGATCTAAGAAAGTTGAATTATTACTATTAGTGATGATCTCAGGGAGTTGTCTTAAATATACTAATGATGATCTCAGAGAAATGTCTAATTATTATTAGTAATGATCTCAGAGAAATGTCTAATTATTATTAGTAATGATCTCAGAGAGTTATCTTATTACTATTAGTGATCATCTCAAAGAGTTGTCTTATTACTATTAGTGATGATCTCAGAGAGTTGTCTTATTAATATTATGATCTCAGAGATTTGTCTTATTACTACTAATAATGATCTCAGAAAGTATACTTATTACCATTAGTGATGATCTCAGAGAGTTATCTTATTACTACTAATGATGATCTCAGAGAGTTGTCTTATTATTATCAAAGATGATCTCAGAGAATTGTCTTATTACTATTAGTGATGATCTCAGAGAGTTGTCTTATTACTATTAGTGATGATCTCAGAGATTTGTCTTATTTCTACTAATGATGATCTCAGAGAGTATACTTATTATTATAAGTGATGATCTCAAAGACTTGTCTTATTGGTAACAGTGATGATCTCAGAGATTTGTCTCATTACTACTAACGATGCTCTCTGAGAGTTGTCTTATTACTATTAGTGATGATTTGAGAGAGTTCTCTTATTCTACTAAAGATGATCTCGGAGAAATGTCTAATTATTATTAGTAATGATCTCAGAGAGTTCTTTTTTACAACTAATGATGATCTCAGAGAGTTGTCTTGTGACTATTAGTGATATTCTCAGAAGGTTGAATTATTACTATTAGTGATGATCTCAGGGAGTCGTCTTATTACTACTAATGATGATCTCAGAGAAATGTTTAATTATTAGCAATTATCTCAGAGAGGTGTCTTATTATAAATAATGATGATCTCAGAGAGTTATCTTATTACTATTAGTGATCATCTCAAAGAGTTGTCTTATTACTATTAGTGATGATCTCAGAGAGTTCTTTATTACTATTAGTGATGATCTTAGAGAGTTGTCTTATTACTACTAATGATGATCTCAGAGAGTATACTTATTATTATAAGGGATGATCTCGGAGAGTTGTCTTATTACTATTAGTGATGATGTCAGAGAGTTGTCTTGTGACTATCAATGATGATTTCAGAGAGTTGTCTTATTACCACTAATAATGATCTCAGAGAGTTGTCTTATTACTATTAGTAATAATCTCAGAGAGTTGTCTTATTACAACTAATGATGATCTCAGATAGTTGTCTTGTGACTATTAGTGATGATCTAAGAAAGTTGAATTATTACTCTTAGTGATGATCTCAGTGAGTTGTTTTAAATATACTAATGATGATCTCAGAGAGTTGTCTTGTGACTATCAATGATGATTTCAGAGAGTTGTCTTATTATTATCAAAGATGATCTCAGAGAATTGTCTTATTACTATTAGTGATGATCTCAGAGAGTTGTCTTATTATTATTAAAGATTATCTGATATTGTTGTCTCATTACTATTAGTGATGATCTCAGAGAGTTGTCTTATTACTATTAGTGATGATCTCAGAGATTTGTCTTATTTCTACTAATGATGATCTCAGAGAGTATACTTATTATTATAAGTGATGATCTCAAAGACTTGTCTTATTGGTAACAGTGATGATCTCAGAGATTTGTCTCATTACTACTAACGATGCTCTCTGAGAGTTGTCTTATTACTATTAGTGATGATTTGAGAGAGTTCTCTTATTCTACTAAAGATGATCTCGGAGAAATGTCTAATTATTATTAGTAATGATCTCAGAGAGTTCTTTTTACAACTAATGATGATCTCAGAGAGTTGTCTTGTGACTATTAGTGATATTCTCAGAAGGTTGAATTATTACTATTAGTGATGATCTCAGGGAGTCGTCTTATTACTACTAATGATGATCTCAGAGAAATGTTTAATTATTATTAGCAATTATCTCAGAGAGGTGTCTTATTATAAATAATGATGATCTCAGAGAGTTATCTTATTACTATTAGTGATCATCTCAAAGAGTTGTCTTATTACTATTAGTGATGATCTCAGAGAGTTCTTTATTACTATTAGTGATGATCTTAGAGAGTTGTCTTATTACTACTAATGATGATCTCAGAGAGTATACTTATTATTATAAGGGATGATCTCGGAGAGTTGTCTTATTACTATTAGTGATGATGTCAGAGAGTTGTCTTGTGACTATCAATGATGATTTCAGAGAGTTGTCTTATTACCACTAATAATGATCTCAGAGAGTTGTCTTATTACTATTAGTAATAATCTCAGAGAGTTGTCTTATTACAACTAATGATGATCTCAGATAGTTGTCTTGTGACTATTAGTGATGATCTAAGAAAGTTGAATTATTACTTTTAGTGATGATCTCAGTGAGTTGTTTTAAATATACTAATGATGATCTCAGAGAGTTGTCTTGTGACTATCAATGATGATTTCAGAGAGTTGTCTTATTATTATCAAAGATGATCTCAGAGAATTGTCTTATTACTATTAGTGATGATCTCAGAGAGTTGTCTTATTATTATTAAAGATTATCTGATATTGTTGTCTCATTACTATTAGTGATGATCTCAGAGAGTTGTCTTATTACTATTAGTGATGATCTCAGAGATTTGTCTTATTACTGCTAATGATGATCTCAGAGAGTATACTTATTTTTATAAGTGATGATCTCAAAGACTTGTCTTATTGGTAACAGTGATGATCTCAGAGATTTGTCTCATTACTACTAACGATGCTCTCTGAGAGTTGTCTTATTACTATTAGTGATGATTTGAGAGAGTTCTCTTATTCTACTAAAGATGATCTCGAAGAAATGTCTAATTATTATTAGTAATGATCTCAGAGAGTTCTTTTTTACAACTAATGATGATCTCAGAGAGTTGTCTTGTGACTATTAGTGATATTCTCAGAAAGTTGAATTATTACTATTAGTGATGATCTCAGGGAGTCGTCTTATTACTACTAATGATGATCTCAGAGAAATGTTTAATTATTATTAGCAATTATCTCAGAGAGGTGTCTTATTATAAATAATGATGATCTCAGAGAGTTATCTTATTACTATTAGTGATCATCTCAAAGAGTTGTCTTATTACTATTAGTGATGATCTCAGAGAGTTCTTTATTACTATTAGTGATGATCTCAGAGTTGTCTTATTACTACTAATGATGATCTCAGAGAGTATACTTATTATTATAAGGGATGATCTCGGAGAGTTGTCTTATTACTATTAGTGATAATCTCAGAGAGTTGTCTTTTACTACTGGTGATGATCTCAGAGAGTTGTCTTATTACCACTAATAATGATCTCAGAGAGTTGTCTTATTACTATTAGTAATAATCTCAGAGAGTTCTCTTATTACTATTAATGATGATCTCAGTGAGTTTTCTTATTATTATCAAAGATTATTTTAGAGGGTTGTCTTATTACTATTAATTATGATCTCAGAGAATTGTTTTATTACTACTAATGATGATTTCCGAGAGTTGTCTTATTATTATTAGTGATGATCTCAGAGAGTTGTCTTATTAATATTGGTGGTGATCTCAGAGAGTTGTCTTGTGACTATTATTGATGATCTCAGAGAGTTGTATTATTATTATAAACCATGATCTCAGAGAGTTGTTTTCTTACTATTAGTGATGATCTCAAAGAGTTTTCTTTTTTACTATTAGTGATGATCTCAGGATTTGTCTTATTACTACTAATGATGATCTCAGAGAAATGTCTAATTACTATTAGTAATGATATCAGAGAGTTATCTTATTACTATTAACTACGATCAAAGAGAGTTGTCTTATTATTATTAAATATAATTTCAGACGGTTGTTTTATTACTAATAGTGATGATCTCAGAAAGTTTCTTATTAATAATAATAATAATCTCAGAGAGTTGTCTTTATTACTAATAATAATCTTAGAGAGTTGTCTTATTGCTATTAGTGATGATCTCAGGGCGTTGTCTTATTACTACTAATGATGATCTCAGACAAATATCTAATTACTATTAATGATCTCAGAGTGTTGTCTTATTACAACTAATGATGTTCTCAAAGAGTTATCTTAGTACTATTAACTACCATCTAAGAGAGTTGTCTTATTATTATCAAAGAAGATCTCAGAGGGTTGTCTTATTACTAATAGGGATGATCTCAGAGAGTTTCTTATTACTACTAATGATAATCTCAGAGTGTTTTCGTATTATTACTAATGATGATCTGAGAATGTTGTCTTATTACCAATAGTGATGATCTCAGTGAGTTATTTCATTATAATCAAATATTATTTCATAGGCTTGTCTTTTTCCTACTGGTGATGATCTCAGAGAGTTGTCTTATTACTACTAATAATGATCTCAGAGAGTTGTCTTATTACTACTAATGATGATTTCAGAGAGTATACTTATTACTAAAAGTTATGATCTCAGAGAGTTGTCTTATTACTATTAGTGATGATCTCAGAGAGTTGTCTTATTACTAAAAGTGATGATCTCAGAGAGTTGTCTTATTACTATTAGTGATGATCTCAGAGAGTTGTCTTATTACTACTAATGATGATTTCAGAGAGTATACTTATTACTAAAAGTGATGATCTCAGAGAGTTGTCTTATTACTATTAGTGATGATCTCAGAGAGTTGTCTTATTACTATTAGTGATGATCTCAGAGACTTGTCTTATTACTACTAATGATGATTTCAGAGAGTATACTTATTACTAAAAGTGATGATCTCAGAGAGTTGTCTTATTACTATTAGTGATGATCTCAGAGACTTGTCTTATTACTAATAATGATGATTTCAGAGAGTATACTTATTACTAAAGTGATGATCTCAGAGAGTTGTCTTATTACTATTAGTGATGATCTCATAGAGTTGTCTTATTACTATTAGTGATGATCTCAGAGAGATGTATTATTACTATTAGTGATGATCTAAGAGAGTTGTCTTATTACTACTAATGATGATCTCAGAAAGTTGTCTTGTGACTATTCGTGATGATCTCAGTGAGTTGTATTATTATTATGAAAAATGATCTCAGAGAGTTGTATTATTACTATTAGTGATGATCTCAGGGAGTTATCTTATTACTATTAACAACGATCTAAGAGAGTTATCTTATTATTATCAAAGATGATCTCAGAGGGTTGTCTTATTAGTAACAGTGATGATCTCAGAGATTTGTCTTATTACTACTAACGATTATCTCAGAGAGTTGTCTTATTACTATTAGTTATGATCTTAAAGAGTGTCTTATTACTATTAGTGATAATGTCAGGGAGTTGTCTTAGTACAACTAATGATGATCTCAAAGAATTGTCTTATTACTATTATAGGTTTTCTCAGAATGTAATCTTGTTACTATTAAAAATGTTCTGAGAGAGTTGTATTATTACTATTAATGATGATCTCAGAGAGTTTTGTATTAGTATTAATGGTGATCTTAGAGAATTGTCTTATTACTAGTGAAAATGATCTTGCAGAGTTGTCTCATTATAAGTTAAGATGATCTCAGAGAATTGTCTTACTACTATTAAAAATGATCTCCGATAATTGTGTTATTACTGTTAATGATGATCTCGTACGTTTAACGTTAATTCAGATGTCATTATAAGAAAAAATGACGATACGATAAATAAAACAGCGTTGAAAAGAGTAAATAAAGTTATATTATTAATCCTTACTCGTAATCCGAGGATCGCGTGTTTGCATCCCCGTCGCACCAACATGTTCGCTCTTTCAGCTGTGGGGGCGTTTTAATGTGACAGTCAATCCCACTATCCCTTTGTAAAAGAGTATTCGAAGAGTTTGCGATTGGTGGTGATGACTAGCTGCCTTCCATCTAGTGTTACACTGCTACATTTGTGACGGGTTGCGCAGCTAGCCTTCATGTAACTTCCCGCAAAATTAAAACAAAACGAACACTTAAAATCCTATTCGCGGTAGCTGAGTGACGTCCACAAGATGGAATGTTATTGGTACATTATAACGATCATTTAGTTAATGTTAAGGAAATAACGAAATTTATATAAATTATATCTAAATGTTAATACACACCCTGATTTTTAAACTTTTGGATACATCAGCGTCCGAAGCCGGAGTACTTCTGTATTGTTGTATTGTACATTACTGTGTATACTTTAATATACTGTGCTATGCTATTCTACACTATACTATCCAGTGTTGTAGTGAATTTAACATAGTATTAAATTATAGATATTAATAGCATGATACATATTTCCCTTCAGTAGGATATTTTAATTTAGACAAATATTAATTTAATTCGATACTTCACTTCTCATGTTAGTTCCTTTATTCACGTTAGGAATGATATTTAAACGAGACAGCACAATATGAAATTCAAAAATTAAATGTTTGGAATATTGCAGCCGTTGTATAAACGAAGTTCAGTTAAGTTACTTATATTGGATGTTATTAGTAGTTTAACATCAAAGAATAACATATGTTGTGCCGTTCGTAAAATGTTCACTGTTGTTGATGCAAAAATAGCAAATTCAGTTACTGCAGTGGAGTTCGTAAGGTTGCTTTGTGTGAAAGTCTCTTTGTGAATATAAGGAATAAATTTGAATCACAATGTAAGATAATGCAACCCAAGGTATATTCAGTGAAATATAAGGGCAGATTTAAACCCAGGATGTAACTGTAGACATTTCAAAGATTTTCCTAATAAATATAAGTGATGTACATGATCCCAAGACATAAACGTATAATGTGAAGTTTAATCTCACAAACTGTATGTTATACAGTAAAAAGAAAGGTGGTAAACAGAGACCGGGTACATATATATTTATAAAATTCATGTTTAAAGAGTGATTAACCAAGACAAGGTATGTATATATTTATAAAATTCATGTTTAAAGAGTGACTAACCAAGACAGGGTATGTATATATTTATAAAATTCATATCTAAAGAGTGATTAACTAAGAAAGGTTACATATATATTTATAAAATTCATGTTTAAAGAGTGATTAACCAAGACAGAGTATGTATATATTTATAAAATTCATGTTTAAAGAGTGATTAACCAAGACAGTGTATGTATATATTTATAAAATTCATGTTTAAAGAGTGATTAACCAAGACAGGTTACATTATATTTATAAAATTCATGTTTAAAGAGTGATTAACCAAGACAGGTCACATATATATTTATAAAATTCATGTTTAAAGAGTGATTAACCAAGACAGGTTACATATATATTTATAAAATTCATGTTTAAAGAGTGATTAACCAAGACAGGTTACATATATATTTATAAAATTCATGTTTAAAGAGTGATTAACTGAGACCAAGTACATATATATTTATAAAATTAATGTTTAAAGAGTGATTAACCAAGACAGGTTACATTATATTTATAAAATTCATGTTTAAAGAGTGATTAACCAAGACAGGTCACATATATATTTATAAAATTCATGTTTAAAGAGTGATTAACTGAGACCAAGTACATATATATTTATAAAATTCATGTTTAAAGAGTGATTAACCAAGACAGGTTACATATATATTTTTAAAATTCATGTTTAAAGAGCGATTAACCAAGATAGTATGTATATATTTATAAAATTCATGTTTAAAGAGTGATTAACCAAGACAGTGTATGTATATATTTATAAAATTCATGTTTAAAGAGTGATTAACCAAGACAGGTTACATTATATTTATAAAATTCATGTTTAAAGAGTGATTAACCAAGACAGTGTATGTATATATTTATAAAATTCATGTTTAAAGAGTGATTAACCAAGACAGTGTATGTATATATTTATAAAATTCATGTTTAAACAGTGATTAACCAAGACAGGTTACATATATATTTATAAAATTCATGTTTAAAGAGTGATTAACTGAGACCAAGTACATATATATTTATAAAATTCATGTTTAAAGAGTGATTAACCAAGACAGGGTATGTATATATTTATAAAATTCATGTTTAAAGAGTGATTAACCAAGACAGGTTACATTATATTTATAAAATTCATGTTTAAAGAGTGATTAACCAAGACAGGTCACATATATATTTATAAAATTCATGTTTAAAGAGTGATTAACCAAGACAGTGTATGTATATATTTATAAAATTCATGTTTAAAAGTGATTAACCAAGACAGGGTATGTATATATTTATAAAATTCATGTTTAAAGAGTGATTAACCAGAGACATATTACATATATATTTATAAAATTCATGTTTAAAGAGTGATTAACCAAGACAGGTTACATTATATTTATAAAATTCATGTTTAAAGAGTGATTAACTGAGACTAAGTACATATATATTTATAAAATTCATGTTTAAAAGTGATTAACCAAGACAGGTCACATATATATTTATAAAATTCATGTTTAAAGAGTGATTAACCAAGACAGTGTAAGTATATATTTATAAAATTCATGTTTAAAGAGTGATTAACCAAGACAGGTTACATTATATTTATAAAATTCATGTTTAAAGAGTGATTAACCAAGACAGGTCACATATATATTTATAAAATTCATGTTTAAAGAGTGATTAACCAAGACAGGTTACATATATATTTATAAATTTCATGTTTAAAAGTGATTAACCAAGACAGGGTATGTATATATTTATAAAATTCATGTTTAAAGAGTGATTAACCAAGACAGGTTACATATATATTTATAAAATTCATGTTTAAAGAGTGATTAACTGAGACCAAGTACATATATATTTATAAAATTAATGTTTAAAGAGTGATTAACCAAGACAGGTTACATTATATTTATAAAATTCATGTTTAAAGAGTGATTAACCAAGACAGGTCACATATATATTTATAAAATTCATGTTTAAAGAGTGATTAACTGAGACCAAGTACATATATATTTATAAAATTCATATTTAAAAAAGTGATTAACCAAGACAAGTTACATACATATATGTATTTATAAAATTCATGTTTAAAGAGTGATTAACCAAGACAGTGTATGTATATATTTATAAAATTCATGTTTAAAGAGTGATTAACCAAGACAGTGTATGTATATATTTATAAAATTCATGTTTAAAGAGTGATTAACCAAGACAGGTTACATTATATTTATAAAATTCATGTTTAAAGAGTGATTAACCAAAACAGGTTACATTATATTTATAAAATTCATGTTTAAAGAGTGATTAACCAAGACAGGTCACATATAAATTTATAAAATTCATGTTTAAAGAGTGATTAACTGAGACCAAGTACATATATATTTATAAAATTCATATTTAAAAGTGATTAACCAAGACAAGTTACATACATATATGTATTTATAAAATTCATGTTTAAAGAGTGATTAACCAAGACAGGGTACATATATATTTATAAAATTTATGTTTAAAGAGTGATTAACCAATACAGGTTACATTATATTTATAAAATTCGTGTTTAAATAGTGATTAACCAATACAGGTTGCATTATATTTATAAAATTCGTGTTTAAAGAGTGATTAACCAAGACAGTGTATGTATATATTTATAAAATTCATGTTTAAAGAGTGATTAACTGAGACCAAGTACATATATATTTATAAAATTCATGTTTAAAGAGTGATTAACCAAGACAGGTTACATTATATGTATAAAATTCATGTTTAAAGAGTGATTAACTGAGACCAAGTACATATATATTTATAAAATTCATGTTTAAAGAGTGATTAACTGAGACCAAGTACATATATATTTATAAAATTCATGTTTAAAGAGTGATTAACTGAGACCAAGTACATATATATTTATAAAATTCATTTTTAAAGAGTGATTAACCAAGACAGTGTATGTATATATTTATAAAATTCATGTTTAAAAGTGATTAACCAAGACAGGGTATGTATATATTTATAAAATTCATGTTTAAAGAGTGATTAACCAGAGACAGGTTACATATATATTTATAAAATTCATGTTTAAAGAGTGATTAACCAAGACAGGTTACATTATATTTATAAAATTCATGTTTAAAGAGTGATTAACTGAGACTAAGTACATATATATTTATAAAATTCATGTTTAAAAAGTGATTAACCAAGACAGGTCACATATATATTTATAAAATTCATGTTTAAAGAGTGATTAACCAAGACAGTGTAAGTATATATTTATAAAATTCATGTTTAAAGAGTGATTAACCAAGACAGGTTACATTATATTTATAAAATTCATGTTTAAAGAGTGATTAACCAAGACAGGTCACATATATATTTATAAAATTCATGTTTAAAGAGTGATTAACCAAGACAGGTTACATATATATTTATAAATTTCATGTTTAAAAGTGATTAACCAAGACAGGGTATGTATATATTTATAAAATTCATGTTTAAAGAGTGATTAACCAAGACAGGTTACATATATATTTATAAAATTCATGTTTAAAGAGTGATTAACTGAGACCAAGTACATATATATTTATAAAATTAATGTTTAAAGAGTGATTAACCAAGACAGGTTACATTATATTTATAAAATTCATGTTTAAAGAGTGATTAACCAAGACAGGTCACATATATATTTATAAAATTCATGTTTAAAGAGTGATTAACTGAGACCAAGTACATATATATTTATAAAATTCATATTTAAAAAAGTGATTAACCAAGACAAGTTACATACATATATGTATTTATAAAATTCATGTTTAAAGAGTGATTAACCAAGACAGTGTATGTATATATTTATAAAATTCATGTTTAAAGAGTGATTAACCAAGACAGTGTATGTATATATTTATAAAATTCATGTTTAAAGAGTGATTAACCAAGACAGGTTACATTATATTTATAAAATTCATGTTTAAAGAGTGATTAACCAAAACAGGTTACATTATATTTATAAAATTCATGTTTAAAGAGTGATTAACCAAGACAGGTCACATATATATTTATAAAATTCATGTTTAAAGAGTGATTAACTGAGACCAAGTACATATATATTTATAAAATTCATATTTAAAAGTGATTAACCAAGACAAGTTACATACATATATGTATTTATAAAATTCATGTTTAAAGAGTGATTAACCAAGACAGGGTACATATATATTTATAAAATTTATGTTTAAAGAGTGATTAACCAATACAGGTTACATTATATTTATAAAATTCGTGTTTAAATAGTGATTAACCAATACAGGTTGCATTATATTTATAAAATTCATGTTTAAAGAGTGATTAACCAAGACAGTGTATGTATATATTTATAAAATTCATGTTTAAAGAGTGATTAACTGAGACCAAGTACATATATATTTATAAAATTCATGTTTAAAGAGTGATTAACCAAGACAGGGTATGTATATATATTTATAAAATTCATGTTTAAAGAGTGATTAACCAAGACAGGTTACATTATATTTATAAAATTCATGTTTAAAGAGTGATTAACCAAGACAGGTCACATATATATTTATAAAATTCATGTTTAAAGAGTGATTAACCAAGACAGTGTATGTATATATTTATAAAATTCATGTTTAAAAAGTGATTAACCAAGACAGGGTATGTATATATTTATAAAATTCATGTTTAAAGAGTGATTAACCAAGACAGGTTACATATATATTTATAAAATTCATGTTTAAAGAGTGATTAACCAAGACAGGTTACATTATATTTATAAAATTCATGTTTAAAGAGTGATTAACTGAGACTAAGTACATATATATTTATAAAATTCATGTTTAAAAGTGATTAACCAAGACAGGTCACATATATATTTATAAAATTCATGTTTAAAGAGTGATTAACCAAGACAGTGTATGTATATATTTATAAAATTCATGTTTAAAGAGTGATTAACCAAGACAGGTTACATTATATTTATAAAATTCATGTTTAAAGAGTGATTAACCAAGACAGGTCACATATATATTTATAAAATTCATGTTTAAAGAGTGATTAACCAAGACAGGTTACATATATATTTATAAATTTCATGTTTAAAAGTGATTAACCAAGACAGGGTATGTATATATTTATAAAATTCATGTTTAAAGAGTGATTAACCAAGACAGGTTACATATATATTTATAAAATTCATGTTTAAAGAGTGATTAACTGAGACCAAGTACATATATATTTATAAAATTAATGTTTAAAGAGTGATTAACCAAGACAGGTTACATTATATTTATAAAATTCATGTTTAAAGAGTGATTAACCAAGACAGGTCACATATATATTTATAAAATTCATGTTTAAAGAGTGATTAACTGAGACCAAGTACATATATATTTATAAAATTCATATTTAAAAAGTGATTAACCAAGACAAGTTACATACATATATGTATTTATAAAATTCATGTTTAAAGAGTGATTAACCAAGACAGGGTACATATATATTTATAAAATTTATGTTTAAAGAGTGATTAACCAATACAGGTTACATTATATTTATAAAATTCATGTGTTTAAAGAGTGATTAACCAATACAGGTTGCATTATATTTATAAAATTCGTGTTTAAAGAGTGATTAACCAAGACAGTGTATGTATATATTTATAAAATTCATGTTTAAAGAGTGATTAACTGAGACCAAGTACATATATATTTATAAAATTCATGTTTAAAGAGTGATTAACCAAGACAGGTTACATTATATGTATAAAATTCATGTTTAAAGAGTGATTAACTGAGACCAAGTACATATATATTTATAAAATTCATGTTTAAAGAGTGATTAACTGAGACCAAGTACATATATATTTATAAAATTCATGTTTAAAGAGTGATTAACTGAGACCAAGTACATATATATTTATAAAATTCATGTTTAAAAAGTGATTAACCAAGACAGGGTATGTATATATTTATAAAATTCATGTTTAAAGAGTGATTAACCGAGACAGGTTACATATATATTTATAAAATTCATGTTTAAAGAGTGATTAACCAAGACAGGTTACATTATATTTATAAAATTCATGTTTAAAGAGTGATTAACTGAGACTAAGTACATATATATTTATAAAATTCATGTTTAAAAAAGTGATTAACCAAGACAGGTCACATATATATTTATAAAATTCATGTTTAAAGAGTGATTAACCAAGACAGTGTAAGTATATATTTATAAAATTCATGTTTAAAGAGTGATTAACCAAGACAGGTTACATTATATTTATAAAATTCATGTTTAAAGAGTGATTAACCAAGACAGGTCACATATATATTTATAAAATTCATGTTTAAAGAGTGATTAACCAAGACAGGTTACATATATATTTATAAATTTCATGTTTAAAAGTGATTAACCAAGACAGGGTATGTATATATTTATAAAATTCATGTTTAAAGAGTGATTAACCAAGACAGGTTACATATATATTTATAAAATTCATGTTTAAAGAGTGATTAACTGAGACCAAGTACATATATATTTATAAAATTAATGTTTAAAGAGTGATTAACCAAGACAGGTTACATTATATTTATAAAATTCATGTTTAAAGAGTGATTAACCAAGACAGGTCACATATATATTTATAAAATTCATGTTTAAAGAGTGATTAACTGAGACCAAGTACATATATATTTATAAAATTCATATTTAAAAAAGTGATTAACCAAGACAAGTTACATACATATATGTATTTATAAAATTCATGTTTAAAGAGTGATTAACCAAGACAGTGTATGTATATATTTATAAAATTCATGTTTAAAGAGTGATTAACCAAGACAGTGTATGTATATATTTATAAAATTCATGTTTAAAGAGTGATTAACCAAGACAGGTTACATTATATTTATAAAATTCATGTTTAAAGAGTGATTAACCAAAACAGGTTACATTATATTTATAAAATTCATGTTTAAAGAGTGATTAACCAAGACAGGTCACATATATATTTATAAAATTCATGTTTAAAGAGTGATTAACTGAGACCAAGTACATATATATTTATAAAATTCATATTTAAAAAAGTGATTAACCAAGACAAGTTACATACATATATGTATTTATAAAATTCATGTTTAAAGAGTGATTAACCAAGACAGTGTAAGTATATATTTATAAAATTCATGTTTAAAGAGTGATTAACCAAGACAGGTTACATTATATTTATAAAATTCATGTTTAAAGAGTGATTAACCAAGACAGGTCACATATATATTTATAAAATTCATGTTTAAAGAGTGATTAACCAAGACAGGTTACATATATATTTATAAATTTCATGTTTAAAAGTGATTAACCAAGACAGGGTATGTATATATTTATAAAATTCATGTTTAAAGAGTGATTAACCAAGACAGGTTACATATATATTTATAAAATTCATGTTTAAAGAGTGATTAACTGAGACCAAGTACATATATATTTATAAAATTAATGTTTAAAGAGTGATTAACCAAGACAGGTTACATTATATTTATAAAATTCATGTTTAAAGAGTGATTAACCAAGACAGGTCACATATATATTTATAAAATTCATGTTTAAAGAGTGATTAACTGAGACCAAGTACATATATATTTATAAAATTCATATTTAAAAAGTGATTAACCAAGACAAGTTACATACATATATGTATTTATAAAATTCATGTTTAAAGAGTGATTAACCAAGACAGTGTATGTATATATTTATAAAATTCATGTTTAAAGAGTGATTAACCAAGACAGTGTATGTATATATTTATAAAATTCATGTTTAAAGAGTGATTAACCAAGACAGGTTACATTATATTTATAAAATTCATGTTTAAAGAGTGATTAACCAAGACAGGTTACATTATATTTATAAAATTCATGTTTAAAGAGTGATTAACCAAGACAGGTCACATATATATTTATAAAATTCATGTTTAAAGAGTGATTAACTGAGACCAAGTACATATATATTTATAAAATTCATATTTAAAAAGTGATTAACCAAGACAAGTTACATACATATATGTATTTATAAAATTCATGTTTAAAGAGTGATTAACCAAGACAGGGTACATATATATTTATAAAATTTATGTTTAAAGAGTGATTAACCAAGACAGTGTAAGTATATATTTATAAAATTCATGTTTAAAGAGTGATTAACCAAGACAGGTTACATTATATTTATAAAATTCATGTTTAAAGAGTGATTAACCAAGACAGGGTACATATATATTTATAAAATTTATGTTTAAAGAGTGATTAACCAAGACAGGTTACATTATATTTATAAAATTCATGTTTAAATAGTGATTAACCAAGACAGGTTGCATTATATTTATAAAATTCGTGTTTAAGAGTGATTAACCAAGACAGTGTATGTATATATTTATAAAATTCATGTTTAAAGAGTGATTAACTGAGACCAAGTACATATATATTTATAAAATTCATGTTTAAAGAGTGATTAACCAAGACAGGTTACATTATATATTATAAAATTCATGTTTAAAGAGTGATTAACTGAGACAAGTACATATATATTTATAAAATTCATGTTTAAAGAGTGATTAACTGAGACCAAGTACATATATATTTATAAAATTCATGTTTAAAGAGTGATTAACTGAGACCAAGTACATATATATTTATAAAATTCATGTTTAAAGAGTGATTAACCAAGACAGTGTATGTATATATTTTATAAAATTCATGTTTAAAAAGTGATTAACCAAGACAGGGTATGTATATATTTATAAAATTCATGTTTAAAGAGTGATTAACCAAGACAGGTTACATATATATTTATAAAATTCATGTTTAAAGAGTGATTAACCAAGACAGGTTACATTATATTTATAAAATTCATGTTTAAAGAGTGATTAACTGAGACTAAGTACATATATATTATAAAATTCATGTTTAAAAAGTGATTAACCAAGACAGGTCACATATATATTTATAAAATTCATGTTTAAAGAGTGATTAACCAAGACAGTGTAAGTATATATTTATAAAATTCATGTTTAAAGAGTGATTAACCAAGACAGGTTACATTATATTTATAAAATTCATGTTTAAAGAGTGATTAACCAAGACAGGTCACATATATATTTATAAAATTCATGTTTAAAGAGTGATTAACCAAGACAGGTTACATATATATTTATAAATTTCATGTTTAAAAGTGATTAACCAAGACAGGGTATGTATATATTTATAAAATTCATGTTTAAAGAGTGATTAACCAAGACAGGTTATATATATATTTATAAAATTCATGTTTAAAGAGTGATTAACTGAGACCAAGTACATATATATTTATAAAATTAATGTTTAAAGAGTGATTAACCAAGACAGGTTACATTATATTTATAAAATTCATGTTTAAAAGTGATTAACCAAGACAGGTCACATATATATTTATAAAATTCATGTTTAAAAGAGTGATTAACTGAGACCAAGTACATATATATTTATAAAATTCATATTTAAAAGTGATTAACCAAGACAAGTTACATACATATATGTATTTATAAAATTCATGTTTAAAGAGTGATTAACCAAGACAGTGTATGTATATATTTATAAAATTCATGTTTAAAGAGTGATTAACCAAGACAGTGTATGTATATATTTATAAAATTCATGTTTAAAGAGTGATTAACCAAGACAGGTTACATATATATTTATAAAATTCATGTTTAAAGAGTGATTAACCAAAACAGGTTACATTATATTTATAAAATTCATGTTTAAAGAGTGATTAACCAAGACAGGTCACATATATATTTATAAAATTCATGTTTAAAGAGTGATTAACTGAGACCAAGTACATATATATTTATAAAATTCATATTTAAAAAGTGATTAACCAAGACAAGTTACATACATATATGTATTTATAAAATTCATGTTTAAAGAGTGATTAACCAAGACAGGTGATACATATATATTTATAAAATTTATGTTTAAAGAGTGATTAACCAAGACAGGTTACATTATATTTATAAAATTCATGTTTAAATAGTGATTAACCAAGACAGGTTGCATTATATTTATAAAATTCATGTTTAAAGAGTGATTAACCAAGACAGTGTATGTATATTTATAAAAATTCATGTTTAAAGAGTGATTAACTGAGACCAAGTATATATATATTTATAAAATTCATGTTTAAAGAGTGATTAACCAAGACAGGTGGTATATATATATTATAAAATTCATGTTTAAAGAGTGATTAACCAAGACAGGTTACATTATATTTATAAAATTCATGTTTAAAGAGTGATTAACCAAGACAGGTACATATATATTTATAAAATTCATGTTTAAAGAGTGATTAACCAAGACAGGTATGTATATATTTATAAAATTCATGTTTAAAAGTGATTAACCAAGACAGTGTATGTATATATTTATAAAATTCATGTTTAAAGAGTGATTAACCAAGACAGGTTACATATATATTTATAAAATTCATGTTTAAAGAGTGATTAACCAAGACAGGTTACATATATATTTTATAAAATTCATGTTTAAAGAGTGATTAACTGAGACTAAGTTTACATATATATATTTATAAAATTCATGTTTAAAGAGTGATTAACCAAGACAGGTCACATATATATTTATAAAATTCATGTTTAAAGAGTGATTAACCAAGACAGGTGTAAGTATATATTTATAAAATTCATGTTTAAAGAGTGATTAACCAAGACAGGTTACATTATATTTATAAAATTCATGTTTAAAGAGTGATTAACCAAGACAGGTCACATATATATTTATAAAATTCATGTTTAAAGAGTGATTAACCAAGACAGTGTTACATATATATTTATAAAATTCATGTTTAAAGAGTGATTAACTGAGAGACCAAGTACATATATATTTATAAAATTCATGTTTAAAGAGTACATATATATTTATAAAATTCATGATTAACCAAGACAGGTTACATATATATATTTATAAAATTCATGTTTAAAGAGTGATTAACCAAGACAGGTACATATATATTTATAAAATTCATGTTTAAAGAGTGATTAACTGTTTAAGAGACACAGAGTACATATATATTTATAAAATTCATATTTAAAATTAAGTGAGTGATTAACCAAGACAAGTTAAAATTATTTTAAGTGTGACATATATATTTATAAAATTCATGTTTAAAGAGTGATTAACCAAGACAGGGTACATATATATTATAAAATTCATGTTTAAAGAGTGATTAACCAAGACAGGTTACATATATATTTATAAAATTCATGTTTAAAGAGTGATTAACCAAGACAAAAGAGTTACATTATATTTATAAAATTCATGTTTAAAGAGTGATTAACCAAGACAGGTGTATGTATATATTTATAAAATTCATGTTTAAAGAGTGATTAACCAAGACATGTTTAAAGAGTACATATATATTTATAAAATTCATGTTTAAAGAGTGATTAACCAAGACAGGGTTACATTATATTTATAAAATTCATGTTTAAAGAGTGATTAACCAAGACAGGTACATATATATTTATAAAATTCATGTTTAAAGAGTGATTAACTGAGATCAAGTACATATATATTTATAAAATTCATGTTTAAAGAGTGATTAACTTTAGAGACCAAGTACATATATATTTATAAAATTCATGTTTAAAGAGTGATTAACCAAGACAGGGTTGTATATATATTTATAAAATTCATGTTTAAAGAGTGATTAACCAAGACAGGTTACATATATATTTATAAAATTCATGTTTAAAGTGATTAACCAAGACAGGTTACATTATATTTATAAAATTCATGTTTAAAGAGTGATTAACTGAGACCAGGTACATATATATTTATAAAATTCATGTTTAAAGAGTGATTAACCAAGACAGGTCACATATATATTTATAAAATTCATGTTTATATATTTATAAAATTCATGTTTAAAGTGATTAACCAAGACAGTGTACATATATATTTATAAAATTCATGTTTAAAGAGTGATTAACCAAGGGTGGTTACATTATATTTATAAAAATTCATGTTTAAAGAGTGATTAACTGAGACTAGGTACATATATATTTTATAAAATTCATGTTTAAAAGTGATTAACCAAGACAGGTTACATATATATTTATAAAATTCATGTTTAAAGAGTGATTAACCAAGACAGGTAATACAAGTATATATTTATAAAATTCATGTTTAAAGAGTGATTAACCAAGACAGGTTACATTATATTTATAAAATTCATGTTTAAAGAGTGATTAACCAAGACAGGTCACATATATATTTATAAAATTCATGTTTAAAGAGTGATTAACCAAGACAGGGTTACATATATATTTATAAAATTCATGTTTAAAGAGTGATTAACAAGACAGGTTATGTATATATTTATAAAATTCATGTTATTTTAAGAGTGATTAACAAGACAGGTTACATATATATTTATAAAATTCATGTTTAAAGAGACCAGGATTATATATTTATAGACAATGTTTAAAGAGTACATACATATATATTTATAAAATTCATGTTTAAAGAGTGATTAACCAAGACCAGAGTGATTACATATATTTATATAAATTCATGTTCATAAAAAGTGATTAACCAAGACAAGTTTACATACATATATGTATTTATAAAATTCATGTTTAAAGAGTGATTAACCAAGACAGTGTATGTATATATTTATAAAATTCATGGTACATATATATTTATAAAATTCATGTTTAAAAGTGATTAACCAAGACAGGTCACATTATATTTATAAAATTCATGTTTAAAGTAACAAAACAGGTTATATAAAATTCATGTTTAAAGTGTGATTAACTAGACATTACATATATATTTATAAAATTCATGTTTAAAGAGTGATTATATTTACATATTTAAAAGTGATTAACCAGACAAGTTACATACACATATATATTTATAAAATTCATGTTTAAAGAGTGATTAACAAGACAGGGTATTATATATATTTATAAAATTAATGGTTACATTATAAAGAATTCGTGATTGATTAACCAATACAGGTTGCATTATATTTATAAAATTCGAAGAGTGATTAACCAAGGTGTATGTATATATTTATAAAATTCATGTATATTTATAGACCAAGTACATTCATGTTTAAAGAGTGATTAACAGAGCTGTATGACATATTTATAAAATTCAGTTTAAAAGTGATATACATTATATTTATAAATTCATATTTAAAAAGTGATTAACCAAGACAAGTCATAACATATATATTTATAAAATTCATGTTTAAAGAGTGATTAACCAAGACAGGTGTATGTATATATTTATAAAATTCATGTTTAAAGAGTGATTAACCAAGACAGGGTGGGTATATATTTATAAAATTCATGTTTAAAGGTGATGATTAACCAAGACAGGTTACATATATATTTATAAAATTCATGTTTAAAGAGTGATTAACCAAGACAGGTTACATATATTTATAAAATTCATGTTTAAAGAGTGATTAACTGAGACTAAGTACATATATATTTAAAAATTCATGTTAAAAATTTAACCAAGACAGGTCACATATAAAGAGTGATTAACAAGACAGTGAAGTATATATTATAAAATTCATGTTTAAAGAGTGATTAACCAAGACAGGTTTATAATATTCATGTTTAAAGAGTGAAACCAAGACAGGTCATATATGATTTATAAAATTCATGTTTAAGAGTGATTAGGGTTACATATATATTTATAAATTTCATGTTTATTTAATGTTTAAAGAAAATTCATTAAAGAGTGATTAACAAGACAGGTTACATATATATTTATAAAATTCATGTTTAAAGAGTGATTAACTGAGACCACGTACATATATATTTATATTAATGTTTAAAGAGTGAAACCAAGATTCATGTTTAAAGAGTGAAAGTTAACCAAGACAGGTCACATATATATTTATAAAATTCATGTTTAAAGAGTGATTAACTGAGACTAAGTACATGTATATATTTATAAAATTCATGTTTAAAGAGTGATTAACCGAGACCAAGTTACATACATATATGTATTTATAAAATTCATGTTTTAAAGAGTGATTAACTGAGACAAGGTACATATATATTTTATAAAATTTATGTTTAAAAGAGTGATTAACCAAGACAGGTTGTACATTATATTTATAAAATTCGTGTTTAAATAGTGATTAACCAATACAGGTTGCATTATATTTATAAAATTCGTGTTTAAGAGTAATTAACCAAGACAGTGTATGTATATATTTATAAAATTCATAAGAGTAAAAGAGTGATTAAACCGGTGAGACCAAGTTACATATATATTTATAAAATTCATGTTTAAAGAAGTGATTAACCAAGACAGGTTA